>NC_057944.1:9984361-10016861 GCF_018555375.3 Anguilla rostrata
GTCTCAGAAGGAGGTTGTTTGCCAGGGCGGGGTGCCGGGTGAGGATTTGGCAGCGCGGTGATCTTGTCATGCATCGCGATCGCAGAATCCACCTCGAGCGAACCTGAGGGCATAACGAGCGCTTTAAAGCAAACATCTCCATTAAGGCACCCGAGACACCGAGCCCAGAGGACTGAGTTAAATTACATTTTTATACATCACTGTACACATCAAATCTGAAACAAAAATGGGTATGAAAGGACACGAAACCAAACAGGCTTGAAAGTAGCGGAGATGGAGACTGAGACGCCAGCGGGTGGGGGCGAGGGGGTGGGGCGGGACGGTGGGGGTGGGAGGAGGGGGGGAGGAGGAGGGGGTTGATGCTCCCAGCAGCTGTAGGTAGCGTCTAACGAGCCGCGGTGCGATGAAGCCATGTGTGTCATTTGATTACCGAAACCACTGTCTGCCCGCTAGCATCCGGCTCCCAGGTAAATTATAGCCGAGGGCGCGTTAGCGTGTTAGCGCGTTAGCGTGTCTCCCTGTGCTTCTTTCATTATTGCCTCACAGGGTAAATGCAGATACAAATAACCATGCCTCTGCTTTTAAACATAGCTCATGAAAATTGTATATATAATTTCTATGAACTATTTTTAAAAGCAGATACATGGTTGTTTGATTAAATGATTATGGCTAAAGGGTGGTTTTGGCTAAGGGGTGCAGTGGTACACCAAACTCACAGTTCAGTTTAGTTTTCTAGGTTTTCATAAAGCAGAGAAAGAAGTGTCAATGCCACTGCAATTGTAATTTTCATTTCAGTTATGTCAGAGGATCCTCTCACTGTGATTTTCCAGCACATTTGCCATTTTGTAACCTGACCGACTGACCAGTGCTTCACCATTAAGCAGCACGTGCTGCAGCTTTACCATTGAGAATTGGATTTTTTATTTAAATGAAAGCGGTGTGAGTTAACTGATCTTTGTATTCCTTATTTTCAGTATGCATGACATCATATAGGAATTTTCATTTACACATAATGGGTAATTGTTGTGTTACACTACCATGGTAATGGATCTGCTGATGCAAACGTTTCAGCAGAACTTCCATACTGAGTATGATATATGAAAGTATGTATAAATATTTAACCCGGACAATGTTGGCAGAATGCAGGTACGTTTTAAAACAGGATCATTAAAATGGTAGTAACTTTCCCACATATTTATACCTCTAAAAATAATTTCCCTAAAATGGTAGTAAAGATTACTCTGTAAATATCCCAGCATCTAAAAGAGAATTTTAGATGCTTTGATGTTGCATGTGACATATTCAGCAAAGTGTATTGTTGTACGAAGGTGGTCTAACCGTTCAGCCTTTGCACAGTGAGGTTATTGTGCCATTTACACTCAATAAAATACCTCAAAACATGCATAAAAATCTTTACCTGAGTGGCAAGGTATGATTGTGCCCTGTTAGCACTATGTAGCGTACCCCGTCCTGATGTGGTGTTATTAGCACGCAATGCCACCTTTGGAAAGGCTTTTAGAAGTGCAAACGGTCATCACATATCAAGATTAACATGTTCATTTGACCGTCAGCCCGTGCTTTGTTTGTTTGTTAAAGGATTATCAGTATTTCAAAGCTCTGTTGTGCTCTGTCGTATTACTGGGCTCGCCAGATTTGCATGGAGAAGCATTGCATGTCCTGTGTAGATGTAATCCATATGCACTTGTAGCATGTAGATACATCACAGCAAAAAGAGGGAAACTCTCCTGTAACTGGGGTTATAAGCCTTTAGGCCACCACACACACACACACACACTCACTCACTCACTCACTCACTCACTCACTCACTCACTCACTCACTCACTCACTCACTCACCCACACACGCACACAAACAAAACGGAGAGGGCGTCGCCATGCAGCATTGGGGCAGCACGTGAGCGTTGATTATTTTGCACACATTGCACCACCCAGTGTTGGAACTGCAGAAGCTCACGCTCTGTGATGTTATCTCAGTGCACTCTGGAATCTGTGGCAGTGTGGGGTAGGATAGCTCAGTCCACATTGTACAGGGCGGTAGTGCTGCTGGGGCAGGTTGTACAGGGCTGCAGTGGCTGCTGCGGCAGGTTGTAGGGCTGGAGGGCTGCTGGGGCAGGTTGTAGCTGGCTGCTGGGTGAGGTCAGGTAGGTCAGGGCTGCTGGGGCAGGTTGTACAGGGCTGCAGGGCTGCTGGGGCAGGTTGTACAGGGCTGCAGTGGCTGCTGGGGCAGGTTGTACAGGGCTGCAGTGTTTGCAGGTGTTTGCTCCAGCCAGACTCTCTTCCACTTCATTCATCTCTTCATTGTCTCGACTGGACCAATTTATCTTCCCTCCCCAGTTTCTGTCGCTGGTTTACACAGAGAGCTGCACTCAGGCCCCATGACTGGTCTCTCAGTGACTCGGGCATTAAGTGCCGTCCAGCTGGCGGGCGGTAAAGGGATCTTCCATCTCTCCGCGGCTAATCTAAGCGAAATCAAAGGAGGCCTCTGTTGTCTCTGGTACACAGCTGAGGGCTCATTTTTTATCACGCTAACAAACGGGAACAGAGAGTCTCTTATCGTCCTGACGACGGTTAAACAGCGGAGGGTTACGGCTAAGCTCAGACACACGCGGCATTTCGGGCTGCGTTTTCCGGGGAGAGGACGGAGGCTCGCCCGTCCGGCTTCCTGAGCGGGCGCACTGAGCGTGCCCGGACGGGCGGCGTCTCGTCCCCTCGCTCCCGTCAAACGCTTCCTTCGGGCGAAATCGCTGTGCTGCCTGTGTCGCTACGCCGAGGGACCCGGGGAAAAGGCGCAGTTTTCCGCAGTCGTGGTCTTCTCTGTGTGTCCTCCCGCCCTGCTGCCGAACCAGCACGCCACCTCAAAGCTCAGAGCCGAGCACTCTGGAGTCACAAAGCTACAAAGACACACAGGAAATGTGTGTGGATATGTATGGAGGATGCGTATGCACAACAGTGTAAACTCTGTACAATGCACACATGGGTAAGTGTGGTGGAGTGCGTGTGGATATGCAATTTGTACAATTTGTATATACATGAAGGGGGGTGGGGGGTGGAGGGAGTAGGGGTGGGGGATGTCATGGTGGGGAGAACCAGCGTTGCCCTGACAACGACAGTAGCTGTCAACACCTCTCTCTAATGGTGACAAATGGTGCTTATTACATAAGCGCTAATTTCCCCCAATCTCCTTCAGATGAAGATACTTAGCCCTGCACTGATCAAATTGTGTGGCGGTAATTACTGAGAACAGACCCTATTAAAAGCTAGTGCCTGCCATTCAGGGGAGCTTCCTACGTCTGGGCCCCCAGCTCGCCTGCTTCTCCTCCACCTCTGCTTATATACTCCCTCTGCTCCATCTTCTGCTTATATCCTCCCCCTCCTCCACCTCTGCTTATACACTCCATCTCCTCCACATCTGCTTCTCCTCCACCTCTTCTTTTATACTCCATCTCCTCCACCTCTGCCTATATACTCCATCTCCTCCACCTCTGCTTATATACTCCATCTCCTCCACCTCTGCTTATATACTCCATCTCCTCCACCTCTGCCTATATACTCCATCTCCTCCACCTCTGCTTATATACTCCATCTCCTCCACCTCTGCTTATATACTCCATCTCCTCCACCTCTGCCTATATACTCCATCTCCTCCACCTCTGCTTCTCCTCCACCTCTGCTTACATCCTCCTTCTCCTCCACCTCTGCTTCTCCTCCACCTCTGCTTACATCCTACTTCTCCTCCACCTCTGCCTATATACTCCCTCTGCTCCATCTTCTGCTTATATCCTCCTCCTCTCCTCCACCTCTGCTTATATCCTTCCTCTTCTCCATCTTTGTCCTTATCCTATTTTACCTCCACTAACAAACCAGAGTGTACATTTCAGTTAGAACATAATCACGGATCCCCCTTCCAGAAGAGATTTCGATCTCAATGGGGCTTTTCCTGGTTAGATAAAGGTTAAATTAAAAAAAATTAATTACATAATTTGTATTTCCTATTGGAGTCCAGAGAAAGGATTACACCTGGCAGGGAGAAGCTGTTGACCCCCCTTTACACCTGTAGGGAAAACTCAGCTGCATTCAGACTCTTTAAACAGCTTCCTCGTTTCCTCTTTGTTTCCGTTCCTTGATTCCTTCTGAAAAGGAAATAAGAAAAGGCCAAGACAAGGAGCTGAGGTCAGTTAGCTCCTGATTGGTCACGAAGAGCTGAGGCCAGTTAGCCCCTGATTGGTCATTAGGAGCTGAAGCTACACAGGAAGCAAGGATGCATTTTCAACACAGCACTGCTTTAGCTGGTCACGGTCTTAATATAAGGACTTGTCCATTTTTCCCAAATCTTTTTTTGAAACTCCAATTGTCTGAAAAAATGCAAGCCGTTCCCAGCCATGGGTACATTGGCTGATGTCTGTCGAAGGGTTGTAGAACCTTTCTGGGAAGTGTAACACCTGTGAGTGAAATCTCCTGCAGCTCTTTGTGTTCCTGAATGATACGCCAGGAAGTACACAGAAAAGGTTTCATTCAAAAGTTTTTCTTATGAAGTTGAATGAAGTTCATATGCAGTTTTATGAGAAATCATTAGAGGGAGGAAAAAGGAAATGTTAACTGGCTGTACCGAGCCTCCGTGAGTATGTGCTGAGAACAATGCAATTAGTCATGAAAATTCTGGGGATATTTGCTTCCTGCTAATAGCGCTCAAAGCGGTTAGCGGTTAGCGGGAAGAGCGTAAGCGAGCGCGAACGACAGGGTCACCGCACCACACCACACCGCGCGCGTTAGGAGTCCCGCTGCGCTTGGGCGTGCCAGGCAGACGTCAGCGCGGAGCGGCCGGTAACTTCACCGTTTAAAAAAAACAACGGGCCGGGCGAAGGGGAGCCGTGGGCAGAGACGCTTAATCTAGCGCCCCGTTCAGACCCGGCGGGACGAGGCTGCGCGGGCGGAGGCCCACCTCGCTAAACGAGGGGTTTGAATCGGAGCGGCGAGTCTTTCCGCCAATCCCGCTGCACGCTCTCTCGAAGATCCGCCATTCTCGCTACGTGCTCAGCGGGTTAAGAATCGGCACCAGCCATAATCTCCAGATTCCAACTCCAAAAAAACCGAACGTATCTCGATGGCCCAGTGTTAGTACCCAACACTCCACGGCCGGTGACTGTTGTTGGTATTCACCGCGTGCGGCGCGAGGGAGCGGGCGAGCGTGAGGAGTGTGGAGGAGCCCTTATTATGCACCAATGCCCTTTCTCGTTTGGACAGCCGCTCCGACCTCACTGTCACGGGAGGGGGGTTGGGGGTTGGGGGAGGAGGTGTGGGTGCCACCATGTGGCAGAGAGGTATGGAGGAGGCATTAATTATAAAAAAATCCAGGTGCATGTTTTTTCATGCAAGGTGTCACCGACCGACGGCAGAAGTCCCCAAGGTCACCCAGGCACCCGAGTGGCTGGTCTGCTGGGTAGGGTTCTGACAGCTGTGACACCTGGACAAGGTGCGCGATTATACTTGCAAATGCCGATTCCTTTTTTCCATTTTTTACTTTTTCTTCAAGGTGTCAGGGATTGCGCGTTTCGTTCTTTTTTATACGGTGTCACAGATTGCTCACGTTTCGTTATTTTTTCCGCGGTGTCACAGATTTCTTGCATTTTGTTCTTTTTTTCACGGTGTCACAGATCGCTCGCGTTTCTGCATTTATTTTTTTAAATTGTCGATTTGCATTAAACGAAATGGCGGCATGTTCGGCACGTGCGAGTCAGATCTCCCCCCGTAAGCCGCTAAATTTCCCCTCTCGTCGCCGCGGCGCGTTTCCGCGGCGTCGTCAGCGGCGACGAGGGGCTTCCGTTGCTCTCGCGCGTTTGATAGCGCGCGCGGCGCGTTTCTTACGCACACTTCATAGGCCTGAATAAGGCCGTTCTGACATCCGGTGCGGCGGCGCGCGGAAAATTACCATTATAGTGAGTCTGTACCATTTGAACGTACTTTTCTCGGAGAGCTTTTGAATAATGCATCGATATGCGAGGAGCGCGGAGATTTAAAAGGGGCTCGGTCTGCTTCTCCTCCTTTTGAGAGAGCGTCTGTGAGGTCGGGGCCCCTCGCGAGCCTCCTGGGAAGTGTGTAACAGGACTTCCTGAAATGTTTTTCATGATTACATAGTCTAACCGTGATGGAAATTTGCATATGAAAGGCCGCTCAGATATCTTATTTTTCAGTTGAATGTTAGTTTCTTAGTAGTTTTGGCTGACAGGGACTGCGGCTGTGTCCCAGACGGGGGGTTTATTTAAATTTGAAAACGTATTTAAATTTTATTTAAAAGGCCTGCTAGCTTTAGTTAGCCTCCATTTAGCATCATTTTAGTCAAGCCCCCACCCCCGTTGTCATTGTTATCGGTTAGATATGATCCTGTTATCCTGAATTGGCCCTGCAAATTTTGGTCCTGTGTTCTGAATTGGCCCTGCAGATATCGGTCAAACCCAAATATTGGTATTTGCAAGCCCCCATCTTAGGAAATTGAGCTTTAATTTCCACATATCCTATTAATTGCGACACTTTTGGGACAATCAGCATTTGTGATAAAAACAAAGCTGCCTCAGATTGTCTGAGAGACACTGTACAGTATCTCACCGGTGCCTTTTCACACAGCAAATAAATGCATAATTTCTAAAACGGGAAGAAGGGTCTTCATGACAATGTCAGGTGGCAGAGTCACTCCCAGAGGGGAGATGCGCTCTTTTAAATATGTATGGGTCGTCTGTGCAGCAGCTGGGCACTCTTTCTGCAGACTGAGCTGAATGATTCATGTAGATGCAGATATGGGGAGTGCTGGGCTCCGGGCTGCAGGAGAGCTAGCTGGTACAGTACACTGCTGCTGCTGGGCTGGTCCTCTGTATGGACATCTCTGCAATGGGGGAATATTCCACCTGTGCTCAGCTCACTCATACTCGCACACACACACACTCACATACACACATACACACGCGCGCGCACACGCGCACACACACACACACACTCACATACACACATACACACGCGCGCGCACACACACACACTCACATACACACATACACACACGCGTGCACACACGCACACATACACATATGTGCGCACACTCACACACTCACGTGCGCGCACACACACACACACACACACATACACACACATGTGCACGCACGTTCACACACACACATGCGCACACACACACACACACACATGCGCACACACACACACACACACACGCACACACACACACTCACGTGCGCGCACACACACACATGTGCACGCACGTTCACACACACATACACACACACATGTGCACACACGTTCACACACACACGTTCACACACACACACACACTCTTGAAAGCGGTGTTGGTGGAGCGGTGTGCGGCTGTATTAGATTTCAGTCCAGCCCTAACTCTGTGCCTTCACAGGGATGAAAGGGGTGTGTGTGCCCTGTTGGCCCCCCAGCTCTGTCCCTGCGCCGCTCGCGTCAGAGAGATCCTCGGGTGTGGTGACCCTCGGAGGGACCCGACTGTCACGGGCTTTGATTCGCGCAGGGATCTAATGGAGGTCGCTGGGAGTACGGTCCGGATTGAGCATTGATTAGACCCAGAACACTCACACACGCACCCTTGATATTCAAACCAGGTTCGTTTCCATGTTCTCAGGACCTGCGTCGCGTTGGCTGAGGCAGTGGCTGGTCACACGGCTGTCCTAGGAGAGTGGGGGCTTTTTCCCAAACCCTAGCTACAGGAGGACTGAATGGTGTATGGGGTCAGTCGCTGACATGTACCTGTAACCAGCAGCTTGTAATGTGTCCAGATGCAGGAAGTAAATCCAGGTCCAGAAAGTAAAAGTCCTCCCCGGTGTTGTGTTCTGATCACCTGGATTTGCTAATTGGCACAGTTCTTCAGCCAGGAGGTCGAGCTAAATGAATATCAGCTGGGCTGAGTTCATGGGTGGAACAAACACATGGCAGGACTCTTACTTTCTGACCCCTGGACTCCCCACCTCTGAACTTGTCACCAGCTATTCATAAAGAAATGCGATTGGTTCAAATGAGTGAGCTGTCGATTACACACAGGGGCCACAAAGTCTCACACCCCTGTCAGAGCTCTGACTTGTGGGCAGATGTGATTAAAATAGCGAAACCATATTATGCGCAAAATAATTTACCGCATGGAGAACGTTTATACACCACAGACACGAATAAAGGCAACAGAAAGCAGTTTTCTTCTTTTGAACGCTTGGTTTTAAAATATCTTATTTGTATTTTCTCAGGGTTTGGGGGGAATTACAGCTATAAATATAGCTGTCCCCTCATAATGCAGTCACAGAGGATTGAATCCACACAAGAAGCCCTTTTGTAGTGGAGCAGTCTCCGTGTGGTTCCGAATTAGTTCAGCGCCTCTCTCCTAACATCCAGCGAAGAGGCTGCAGGGGGGGCGTCGGAGTCGCAACGGTTGCCATGGAGAAGACCTCGCCCAAATAAAAAAAGGGCGGGGCCAGCGCGCGGCCGTTTCTCCTGAAGCACTCTTCATTTAGCATCGCAAGCATGAGAGTCGGGAGAAATGAGATTTTGCCTGAGCAAAGTGAGAACAATTACATTAAGTGAGCCTAGAGAACAGAGCTATGAGGGAGGATGGAGGGGGGAGGGAGGGAGGGAGAGAGAGAGATTTTGAGCAGGCGGAAGAGAGAGAGAAATAAATGCCTGCCGTTGCTCTCCGCCTGCATGTATTTTAAACAGTTTTTGAAGTGTGTGTGAGAGTGTGTGCATGTGTGTGTGAGTGTGTGTGCATGTGAGAGAGTGTGAGATTGCGTGTGTGTGTGTGCTTGCGTGCGTTGCACGTGCGTGCCCCTGCATGAGTGTGTGTATGCACGTGTGTATGCGTGTGTGCGTGTGCGTGTTTGCGCGCGTGTGTGTGTGCGTGCGTGCGTGTGTGCGTGGTGCGTGCGTGCTGTGCTGTGCGTGTCTCTGTGTGTGTGCTCTGTGCGTTGTGTCTGTGTGTGTCGTGCTGCGTGTGTTGTGTGTGTGTCATTGGTGTGTGTGCATGTCTGTGTGTGCTCAGCGCTCTGCGTGTGTAGCGGGTGGCAGGCTGTCTGTTTTAATGAAAGAGCTCCTGACTCAGGACTCTGCCGATCAAACGCGCGGTTTGAATACATTTCCAGCGTTCGGCGGCGACGCGGGGTGCCAGGTAGAGTTCAGGCTCCGCAGAAAATCAGAGCGCTTGTCGCAGATGGAGAAGCAAAAAAAAAAAAAAAACACATCTGACTGAAAGAGAGAAAAAATGCGCATGTACCAGAGAGAGAGAGAGAGAGAGGGAGAGAGAGAGAGAGAGACCAGGGACACGAGGGTGCGTTTTCCCTCCCTTTGATTTCTTCAGTCTTTAAAGCGTGTCGATTTTTTTTTTACATATCCACCTCCCTTCATCGCAGCGCGGCCTGCCGTAACAGCACCCCGACTGCGGTTCGACGTCTTAAAAGTCCCCGTCCCCTCTCTCAGGCGCTCCGGGTTAAAAGAAAAAAG
Organism: Anguilla rostrata; assembly: GCF_018555375.3. Lineage (NCBI taxonomy): Eukaryota > Metazoa > Chordata > Actinopteri > Anguilliformes > Anguillidae > Anguilla > Anguilla rostrata. The sequence continues at coordinate 9,993,882 of NC_057944.1, forward strand.
AAAGAAAGAAAGAAAGAAAGAAAGAGCGCGATTGTAGAAAGAAGCCTGCGTTTGTTCACGGCCGCTACAGAGGCAGACAGATTTGTCTTGCCGGAGACGAATTCCGTAGAAAGACTCCGGCGGACTGCCGTGGGAGAATGATTAGCATGGAGGGCCCTTAGAAAAGGCGGGGGGGGGGGGGGACAAGATGGCCGAACCCGCAGAGGGGGGTGCGTTTCGTTTCGGGTGGTGAGGGGGGCCTTCGGGGCAGACGCTCTCCCGCGTTACGGTCCCGGTCCTGAAAAGGCGAAATGCAACTGGAACGCCGAAGACAGACAGACAGACAGACAGACAGACAGACAGACAGACAGACAGACAGACAGACAGACAGAGACAGACAGACAGACAGACAGACAGACAGACAGACACGCACCAGATTAGGGAAGGAACAGGGTTCCATTTGTGAATGCGCGGTGTGTTCATTTGGTGCACTTACGGTAATGCAATTGCAATTTAAACTAACCTTTGTGCTGCCTGGTAGCCCAGCCCTAGAATTTTAGACATTAGACATTGCATTTGTCATGGCTGTGCTTGTTCATGTATATGCACACACACACACACACGTGCACACACACACACACACACACACACACACGCACCTCACTCCCTTGTTCCTTTTACTGGTTGGCTGTCATACACAGCTGCATTTACACCAGAATCTGAAAACTCCTTCAGGATACTAAATCCACAGACTCGCATTCCTAACTAGGTCAGTGCTTACAATAGCTGCTGCCCCCCCCACCCCCTGCAGCCCCCACACCCCCCACCCCCCGCTCACCCCCTATCTCCTCCCTCTCCTCCCTTTTCTTCATCCAGTGTGAGCCAGAAGGCCGATTGGCTGGTTTTAATGCAAACAGTAAGAATATCTATATTTGCCCATTTAAGCTGGCTCTTTTCTGTCTCTGCTTTCTCTATTTCTCAGGGTAGTCTACAGAATTCAGCCCTGTGGCAGGGAGATTTATAATCAGTTCTTTTAAATAACCTTGGCCTAGACGTTAATATATTTTTGTGAAAAAAATATATTAACTAATGCTAATTTCATGTTAATTTTCAGTTGTATACACAAATGTGTATACAAGTGTCTGAATGGCTCATGCAATACTTGCATGAACGATTGAAAGTGTTTGTGCTGCTGAGTGGCTTGCTCGGTTAAGGATGCGTGCTGTGGTGCATGGATGAGCCCTGTGATTTTTGGATTGAATCTGGACCATGCCAGGAGTGTGGCTGGTTGCTCCGGAGGGTGATGCACAACTGCCGATTGTGTTGCCCAGGGTATGGGAGTATGGAACGAATTTAGTGCCAATGTTATTTACCCGCGAAACGCAATTCACACGTTTTACGCATCACAAAATTACAAATCCTGTTTTTCAAATCTCTAACCACAAATCTCAAACTACAAATTCCAAACTAAAAATTTCAAGCGGTGGACAGAAAAATGCAAATCAATTTGGCACTATTTTTCCATTTACGATAAGGGGAAAAAATCCACATGTGTATGCACCAATCAAAATTCCGCTACCTACAGCGAATCAGGGGATGAGTAGCTCATAATCAGTGAGCAGCCATTTTGGGACCAGGGCCTAGCAAGGTTGGCTTAAGGCTCATGGTTTCTGTGCTATTTCAGCTTCAGACAGAGAACACACAGTCTGCTCCCTTTTCCGTGTCTCGGCGTTCGTGCCTGTGGTTCCATCTCCCCACTGCACTGTATCTTCAAAGAAGAGGCGTATGAATTGTGCATTTCTTCCAATTCAAAGATATAAGCATTTCTTTTTGATTAATTTTTTTTTTAAACAAGAATTTACACAGATTCACAGGGACTGAAATAATTAGACACCTTCGATGTAAAATATGTATAAAATTTTCCATTTATCTTTTTTTATTTCTGCTGGATCTGTGATTCCGGCAGCGTCCGTGCGTCTCTGTGGGCAGACGGGGGAGTGCGGCAGGGGTCTGTCCGTCGGGATACTTGAGAGAAAAAAAAAAATGATGGGGTTTATTTACGGAGCGCACAGTCCTCTCTCCCTGGCCCCACCCCGGGGGGATTCTGTCCGCCCGTTCCCTGTGAGACTTCATTGGCTGTAAATCCCACTGCATTCCATATTTGGTTCTACACAGATCGCCTCTGGTGTGTGGAGGGTGGCCGGGGTGGGGGGAGCTGGGGTGTGGGGCTGTAAGAATTTATCCCCCCCCCCACCAGGTTTCACCCATTTTTGGCTTTAACCCTTCTGTCTCTGGTGTAATTGTTCCGGTTTAGCTTAATCACAACGTTTCCCCAAATGCACGTTTCCCCAAAATACACAGCCGTGAAATGCGTTCTGCAGCGTAGGTGCAATTTATCTCCTTGCATAAATGGGCCAATTAAGTAATGAAGAGGACGGGAATCTGTACGTCCGTCCTTCAGGAGATGAATTTGACAGGACCGTTGCTAGCAGAAGGCTGCATCCCCGGTCACAGTTTAAACAAAAGCGGACCTCCCCCATCCGCCTAACGGAAGACGTGGCGTCCCGAGCCCGCTCGTTCCAGACCGGCGTTTTTGTGGGCTCAGAGCCCCGCCCGCTCCCCGCTAGCGCCCGTACGGGCCGCCGGGACCCAGGAGAGCCGAATCTGCCTCCACGTCCTCTCCGCGGCGCAGCCTGGAACAGCCCTGCGCAAATTGCATCTTCAAACGGTTCTGACATCGCTCCCCCCCTGGGGACAGTGGCATACGTAGGACTGCGGCATCAGACATTATTTCTTATAAGTGTTGACACCCCCAAACCCCTCCAGCCCCCCACCCCACCCCACCCCACCCCACCCCACCCCCCCTTCGCTCAGTCGCGGTCGATCCTTGGGATTAACATTATGGCACCGCATGGGGTGATCTGGGGAGGATGAACAAGAGAGGATTTGATCGTAAGCGTTTATGCAACTTCTGACGTTATGGCAAGATAAGCTGCTCGTAACTCACTTCTGAAGGAGGAGGTAAAGATCCTATTGAAGGCGTCATTGCGTATTGGGCCTTTTGATAAAAGATGTTTGTATTTGAAATGCAAGCTTCTATTTCAGTCAAAATGCCTACTGACATTTTTAGGAAACCATGAAATGCCATTTAAAAATATTTAACATTTCTTGAAGGTTGGAGTATTTATAGTCCAAGATAGGAATTGTAGTAAAATTACAGAAATGTCATTCGAGGGCGTGGCTTGCGTTCTTGACATTTGAAGCTTTCATTCACTGTATTTTTCTCAAGCCAGTGAATTTACCAATAATCTGCAATTCCTAGAAGTGACGCATCAAAGCTACAGTTAAAAAACCCTTCTTTTCCAACAGCAAAGGTGTCTGATGAAGGATAATCCCAAAACAGTTTTTACAAAACCCAAAAGCATCAGATATCATTATTTCAAAGACATATTCATAAAGTAGTGGCATTGTGAGCATTGTGTGATTATGAGACATGGTATCAATGAACGCGTCTCTCTCTCTTTCTCTCTCTCTGTTTGTGTCTCTCTTTCTCTCTCTCTCTCTCTCTCTGTCTCAAATTCAAATTCAAAATGCTTCCTCATCATGAAATACATTAGTAAATATTGCCAAAGCATACATATAGAAATATAAAAAGACATTAGAGCGTGAACCGAGCGATTTCTCTCTCTCTCTCTCTTTTCAGGATCTAGATTTCTCATCACATCCACAGGAGCCTTGTATATTTTGGATGTACAGACTGAGGATGGGTTGTATAACTACCGCTGCGTCACACGGCACCGCTACACTGGGGAGACCCGACAGAGCAACAGCGCCCGTCTCTTCCTGTCAGGTGAGCCTTAACCCCTGAACCCTGAACCCTAACCTGGCAGAGCAACAGCGCCCGTCTCTTCCTGTCAGGTGAGCCGCAGCCCCCGAACCCTGAACCCTAACCCGACAGATCATCTGCCCCCTCTCTTTCTGTCAGGGGAACACTAACCCCCAAACCCCCAATCCCTAATCTGACCGTTCTAAGGGGCTAGTCCCTTTCTGTCAGGTGAGCCGCAACCCCCAAACACCCTAATCCCGACAGTTTGAAAGAGCTAGTCTCTTCCTGTCAGGTGAGCCTTAACCCTGAACTCTGAACCCTAACCCAACAGATCATCTGCTCTCCTCTCTTCCTTTCTGGTGACCCCCTAACCCCCAAACCCCCAATCCCTAATCTGACCGTTCTAAGGGGCTAGTCCCTTTCTGTCAGGTGAGCCGCAACCCCCAAACACCCTAATCCCGACAGTTTGAAAGAGCTAGTCTCTTCCTGTCAGGTGAGCCTTAACCCCTGAACTCTGAACCCTAACCCAACAGATCATCTGCTCTCCTCTCTTCCTTTCTGGTGACCCCCTAACCCCCAAACCCCCTAATCGCTAATCTGACAGTTCGAAAGGGCTAGTTTCTTTCTGTCGAGCGAGCCATGACCCTAAACCCTAAACCCTAAAGCAACAGAGCAACAGCGTTAGCTGATTTCTGCCAGATGAGACCTGCTCCCCTCACCTTAAACCCTAATCCTGGACTCTAACCCTGAACCCTACCCCCTAACCCATAAGCCCTATTCAAAACTTCAAACTCTAACCTGACAGAACAACATCAACATCAATTTTTGTCAGTAGAGTCCTACAAATCATAACCCTTAACTCTGACCCTTAACCCTAAACATCCGGTCCTGGCCCCTGTGGGAATGTTCTGTGATGGGCGTGGCGTTTTCACCAGGCAGCCTTTCCCTCCCCCCCCTAAGCAGACCCCACGAACTCGGAGCCAGTGATCCTGGATGGCTTCGAGCGGCGGGAGGTCATGGCCGGCCACCGGGTGGAGCTGCCCTGCAAGGCGTCGGGCCACCCCTCCCCGAAGTACCGCTGGCTGAAGGACAGCGGGCCCCTGGAGCCGGACAGCCGCTTCCGGCAGAGCGTGACGGGGCTGCTGATCGAGGGCACGCAGCCCAGCGACACGGGCAGCTACGTGTGCGAGGTGTGGAACAGCTACGGCAGCGCCGAGGTGGTCGGCCGCCTGCTGGTCAAACGTGAGTATGACGCCCCCGCCCCTCCGCTACCCGTCCGGCGCGCCCGACTTTGCAGCAGAGCGAAACGCTCGTAGACCCCGAGTCTGGAGAGCAGCGAGACACACCGTATTAACATACTGTACACGCAGCCTGATCACCATGAGCTCGAACCCATGTTCAACTGGCTCTCTACGTCACACTCGTCGTATGTTGTGTGTTAGGTGTGTTGTGTGTTGTGTGTTAGGTGTGCTGTATGTTGTGTGTTAGGTGTGTTGTATGTTGTGTGTTTTGGCTGTCTATATTTACGCTGTCGGTTGTGTTGCATTTTTGTGCTTCTAAGTTGAGTTTTGTTTTATTATTATTGGCTTTGTACCCACTATATCTACTTGGCAGACTGTTTTTGGAATTGAGATTACTGTTCAACCAATCAATATTTTTTGACCAGATTACATGGCAAAATAAAGCAGTAAGTCACTTCAGTCTGTTAATGAAAACGTGGTCTGTTCTCCAGAGCCCCTGAAGGTGGTGGTGAGCCCGCGCAAGGTGAAGGGCAGCGTGGGTAGCCAGGTGTCGCTCTCCTGCGGCGTCAGCGGCTCGGAGGAGTACGAGCTCGCCTGGTACCGCAACGGCGAGATCATCCACCCGGGAAACAACGTGCGCATCACCGGCGGCAACCGGGAGAACCTGGTGATGGAGGGCATGGCCAAGAGCGACGGCGGGGCCTACCAGTGCTTCGCCCGCCACGGCAAGATGTCCGCCCAGGACATGGTGCAGGTCGTGCTGGAAGGTGAGCCGGGCCGAGCCCCTTTTTACTCATCCTGAGGACGTTCTGTACCCCATTTGCGCTGTGAGCGCGTCTGTTTTAGCATGCGTTAGCAGCGCGTGGTTGCTGGTGATGCCGTGTGTTAGTTAAGCTAGAAACTGCGTAGATCATAAAGCCGAAGTCTGACTCATCGCAGAGACGTCCTGTGAAAGCAGCAAACCGGTCGTGCGGGCACAATGCCCCTGTAGTGTGGGGGCTGGGCGTCGAGGCCGGTGTGGTGATGGGACCTGTAGTGCGGGGCTGGGGCGTGGCTATTATTAGAATATCTGCACCGACCTGACACTGCTTACCTGTGTGCAGTTGCCAGGGCAACCGCCTCCTGCGGCCATGGAGTTGTATAAAGAGGATATTGATAATCTATAATGATGCAGGGGGGAGGGAGAGAGTGGGAAAGAGGGTAGAGAGAGAACGGGGCAGAGAACGATAGAGGGAGAGGGAGCGAGAGAGTGAGAGGGAGGAGGGGTTATTAGGGTACAGCGGCAGGCAGAGATTTAGAAGCCCCCCCCCCCCACTCTCTCTCCCCCCTCTCTAACGTTGATTTCCATATAAGAGCCCCAGCACCAGCAGATCAGGGCGAAGGGGAGGTTGAGTGAACGAGTGGGGGAGGGGGAGGGGGGGGGGGTGCCACAGGCAGAGAGGGGAGTCAGGCTTTATTCGCCGTGGAACAGGGGCAGGGTGGGGGGAACACGGGACAGGGGAGGAGCATGAAAGGGAACCCTGTCACCCCTGTTCTCTTAAAACCGAGCAACAGCATCTCCTCCCGGACAGACGTCTGCGCCTCGCTTGTCACGCGCGTCTGTCTGTAGTGCCGGGGAGCGCCAGTCTGCCACGCGGCACCGCCAGCGGGAACGCAGCGCATCAAGGACCGCCGCGCGTCACACCTGTTAGACTCTTACACCTGACAGAAAGCAGACGGAGGCGGAAAGTAGAGAGTAACAGCTTGTCAGTGTGGCACGTGGGGCTCCTCAGTGTTAGCTCAGCCTGGCTAAATAGCACACACTTCTTAAGAGAATGTAGCACTTCTTAATGTAGCAAGCTGAAATGTGTAAACCGCCACGTCAACTCTCAGAGTCACCGACCTCTCTCAGGCCAAGGAGAATCCTTATCCGTTGGTCACATTGCCCATCCAGGGAGGGACTGAATGGCGATGACATCGCAGGCCGTCGACCAATGACAGACTGGCTTTCAGGTGATGTCATCGCATCCGTCCAGTGCCCTCTTTTCTCATGGCTCTGCTTCTGCCCTCTTTCTTCTCTCCTCTTCCTTTCTACCCTCTTTCCTTTGCCCTCTTTGACCGCCCGACAGACGGCACTCCAAAGATCCTGTCCACCTTCAGCGAGAAGGTGGTCAGCCCCAACGAGGTGGTGTCCCTGGTGTGCAACGTGAAGGGCACGCCCCTCCCCACCGTCACCTGGACCCTGGACGACGACCCCGTCGCCAAGGACGGCAACCACCAGACGGGGCAGATCACGCTGGTGGAGGACAACCTGCTGAGCTACCTGAACATCTCGCACACTCAGGTCCGCGACGGCGGCGTCTACCGGTGCATCGCCAACAACTCGGCGGGAGTGGTCTCCTACCAGGCTCGAATAAACGTAAGAGGTGCTTGTCAGATCAGCTCCTCCAAAAAAAAAAAAAAAAACAACTACAAAAAATCACACACATAACTCATTTTGGTTATTGAAAGTTCATGCATGCCTCTTCCAAGTTTCCTAAGAAACTGCCTAACTAACGTTTTTTTTTCTGTTTGTTTGTGTTTTACCTCAGCCCATCTCAGGATAGCATTTCTTCTCCTTTTTTTTCCCTCTCTTTTCCTCCTCTTCCGTTTTGGTCACAGGTCTTTTCTGCTGGTGCTCTTTGTTTTCCTCCCTGCTCTGTTCTTTTGTTCCTCAGCGAAGGCGTCCTTGTTTCTTTCTGTCGGACTGTCGGTTTTTAGTCCTTAAATCTTTCTGTTGCCATTGGTTCTCCTCTTCTTTCGCCTTCTGTCTGTCCAGGGGTACGACTGTCCCTGCGCCAGAGCGAACTTAAGCCCAAAGTCTTCCGCTACTTCAGTCAGTCAAAAGCTTTCTCAAGCTTTGTCATTCTCATAGTAACGTTGTCACCCTATAAATTGCACTGATGTAAAAAAGCAAGAAAATATTCACATCAGAAACAGCATATGAGATACAAAATCATAATGAATCATAGTCATAGTTCATATGATTCTAGTACTAGTACTACTACTACTGCTGCTGCTGCTACTACTACTACTATTACTACTACTACTAATAATAATAATAATAATCATAATAATTAATAATCTTTAGATTATCACCTGAAACCCTGCATACCTCTCAAACATGTTTTCTTTCTGTTTGATGGGTTCTTTTGTTTTTGAGTCCCTGCTGTTCTGTTATTCTGCATGCATATATGGCCGACCTGTTTGCATGCTACTGTCCTTCCGTCCTACGTGTTTGACTGTAGACACTGCATGTTCTGCACAACATTAATTGTGTGTGTGTGTGTGTGTATATATATATATATCTTTGTGTGTACATGTGTGTGCGTGGTCTGCGTGGTGTGTGTGTGTGTGTGTGTGTGTGTGTGTGCATTGCTGTATATTTTTGTCTTTGCCAGACCATTTTAACATCTAATCCTTCTATCTGTTTTTTTCTTTCACCTTGGCTGCAGTTGAGTCTGAAGGCAGCTGTACACATTCCTCTGTCAGTCTGTGCTTTCCTCGTCTTCTCTCCTTGGCTCCATATATTTTACATGTATGTCTTGTTAGATTTCCAGATCCTGCAGTTAGAACAGATGATTTGCTGGTTTTAAATTTTATGGTGTGTCATACCTTCTCCTTCATCAGATGCTATTAAACCTTCACATTTTCTTCAGTGTCAAGCTTTCAGTCCTGGTGGACTTCAGTCCGTTCCACCTTTCTAGAATCTGTTAGGGATGAAGGAGGTTCAGTTGGTTCAGTCAGGATGAGTATATTTGGTTTGATATCTTGCTGTACCCTTCTGTACGAACTCTGGCCCTCCGATGCCAAGACTGAGCAGCCCAGCAGGTGCTGCGGCCATCCAGGATCAGCAGCCATCTTACCGCTCAGCATGGATTACCCATGTCCTTCTGTAGCTGATTACTGGCTGAGCATCCAATCAAATATGTGGAAACCGGTCACATGCCCTGATGATGTTGCTATTAGTGAAATTAGTGAATGCTGTTGCTATGCTAATGCTATTGCTGTTAGTGAATATCAGTGAATGCTAGTGAATGTCGGCAGAAAGCCCATCCTAACGATCGTCCCTCTTTCAAAGTCACAGGGATTTCCTCTTGCAGCCATGCTAGCCTTAATTATAGGCAACCCGGCTTGTCCCCCCCCCCCCAACCCCAGGTCACGACATTGTTGCGGAAACTTGCATGTCTTGACCAGCGGTGTGGCGAACGACCGTGTGTACCCACCGATATCGTGCCTCGTTCAGGTCCGTCCCCGGGTCAGTCCTTAGCAGGCCATTAATAATGAATCAGTGCCGTGATTGCAGTGACGCACGGGGTAAAGGCAATTACTCGCTCCACTGAGCTTTTAACGCAGCCACATAAATAAATAAATGAATAAATAAATAAATGGAACAGTAAACTATAACGCTGCGGTTAACTATGTGTGACGCACATTCAGTTTGAAACAACTGCCCAGCACCACTTGTCATACACTTGTAAACTTGAACGCATGGTTGCTGTGACGATTAAATGCGACGAACATAAGCAGCCAAGTACAATTTTTTTTTTTTTGTCTTCATGCAGTGTAGAACGTGGTATGAAAGGCACAGGTAACTTGTCACTCCTAAAAGACTATGAAAGTACGGAGGGCTCAATACTGACTTCTGCTCACTGGGGCTGAGGTATGAATGGTGATCAGAGATTCCTTTACAGCTCTTTTATGCATGTGTGAAATTTCTCTAATTTTGCCTTTTGTGTTTTTTTGATAAAGGATAAAGATCCAAAGTCACTGCACTCCTGAAAGGTGTTGCTTCTTGACTGGAGCCACTGCAGCCTAATACTAAGACATTTATTGCATTAAATTTTATTGAATCGTATGTATGTCGCTGAGAGCTCCCCCGTGTTATTGGGGAGAATCTAAATCTTAAGAGAAAACCAGTGAAACTTTGACTAAATACCCAGTTTTTCTACCGTGTGCCAACGTAACTTTAACCTTTAACCTTTAACCCTTCTTTCCTCTCTCCATGATCCTTGTAGTTCTTTCCCTTGAGTCGGCATGGAGAGGCAGAACAGTGACAAGGAAAGCAGTGCTTGTGGACATTCACGCCTCACCTTTCTGAGACTTTCTCATAAACACAAACCCGCGAAACCCCGAAACCGTTTTAAAGAGAGTTTTGTCTCTTCTTGTTCCCTTTAAGGGCCTGTCAGCATCCGTCCAATGAAAAACCTCACAGCCATTGCTGGGAGGGACACCTACATTCACTGCCGCGTGATTGGCTACCCGTATTACTCCATCAAGTGGTACAAGAACGCCAACCTGCTGCCCTTCAACCACCGGCAGCGCGCGTTTGAGACCAACGGCACGCTGAAGCTGTCGGACGTGCAGAAGGACATGGACGAGGGGGAGTACACCTGCTGCGTGCTGATACAGCCGCAGCACTACTACAACCGCAGCGTCTACGTCACCGTCAAAGGTGCGGTACGCCCCGCCCCCACTGTCGCCTCCTGAGCGAAAAAAAATAACAGTTCACTCTGATACAAGAACTGGACAATACATGCAAGTTAGCTGGAACAGTTTACAATTTAGCACTTAGCCATTTGACAGATGCTTTTGGCCTAAATAAGTTTTATCCGAAACGACAGAACTGCATTTCACGTGATTAGAAGTAGAGTTGGGCAGTGTACACGTATGTACAGGCATATGCTCCGAACAGTGATGTCACCAGGGTGGAGGTCCAGTGAGCAAACACTGTAAATACTACCTTGTACCAATGAAAACATTGTGGCGACTTACAGTATGTGTGCCTACTGGGATATCCCTATATTGAGCTGCTATCAACCTGTCCACTTTGTTCAGTTTGCCAAACTCGGTGTGGCTTACAGTAGGATACTGTATTACGTAGCAAATTACATTCAGAATATGGGATGTACTGCAGAATAGAGGTTAAAGAACTGGGTTCGTAAGCAGAATTAAATGCATGTTAATGGATGATGTGGATAAATGTAGACTTTGCCTGAGTGTATGTTGTATAGAGTGAGATCAGTTCTTTAGGAAATATGTCAACAATAAGTAATGGTAGATGTAAGGAACAGGGTTATGATTTTTAGTCTGAAAGTGAACCGGTGTGAAATTATGATGTATTATGATCTTATAGACGCTTAATTAGCTGAGAACTTATGACGTAGTATCAGTTCCAGATTGGGTGTTTACTGTCCTGATGCTATATGGATAGAACTTCTTTTGTCTATCAGTGAGTGAGGCTACTCTTTGAAATATGCTCCTCCACAAATAATTTTTTTCTGTGGCTCCCTTCTCTTTTTTTAAAAGGGGGGGGGGGGGGTGGAGGGTGGCTGTGCGATGTGCCGTTTCCTCGGCAGCGGAGTTGGTTAATTGGCTCTGCCAGGCCCTGTGATTCTCCAGCAGTCGTGGAGAGCAGTCCCCGGAGTCCATTACTCCTGCTTTGTGGTGAATTAGATAAGTGCTGAAGTGGCGCTTATTTCAATGTTATTTTAACTCATTGATTCTCGAAAGCGACGGTTTCTAACTGCCGCCGCCGCGCCCCCAGAGAGGCGCCATTTCGAAACGCGGCTGAAGCGGCTCTTCGAGCGTCCTTTACCGTGTTACTCCGCAGTCTCCGCCCCCCGTGCTGTTTCAACAGGGCACTGCGGCTGAGAGAGCCAATTAGCTGAGGCTCGGAAAGCTGTTTTAACTCCGTTAACGTATTCTGAGATATCACTGGTTGTTGTGGCACTTTCGTACATTATGTCTGTATTTTGTGTCTATGTCAGAGGTTGTTTTGGCACTTTCATATTTTCGTGTCTTCTGGAAACACTGGCTACTATCGGACAAGGAGTTCCTCATAACCTGCTTTTCCAACATGATCATGAATATTATGGTCATGAGGATGTTCATATTTTCCTTCTTTTACCTTTGCCTGTTTATTTAAAGAGTAGATGGCATGTAATATTTGCTAAAATATATGGAAAATTTTATGGAAAGCCAATTAAAATGTTATATGACCTATCATGAAGACTATGTTGCACATCTTTGTGTAACCTTAAATGTCTTCCCCCCTGCCCCCAGTGCCCCCGTTCATCCAGCCCTTCGAGTTCCCCAGCTTCTCCATCGGCCAGCGGGTGTTCATCCCCTGCGTGGTTGTGTCAGGTGACCTGCCCATCTACATCACCTGGCACAAGGACGGCAAGCCCATCCCGGCCAGCCTGGGAGTCACCATCGACAACATCGACTTCACAAGCTCCCTGCGTATATCCAACCTCTCGGTGGAGCACAACGGCAACTACACCTGCATAGCCCGCAATGACGCTGCCACCGTCGAGCACCAGAGCCAGCTCAACGTCCGAGGTGTGAGGCCAAGACCGGGGGGTCTCACAGTAGGATGGGCAGGGGTTGCAAGGCTTGGCTCCTAAATTAACTTGAATATCTTTACCCAAAGGCTCCTAAACTTACTTGAATATCTAGACCCAAAGCCTCCCAAACTTACTTGATTATCTATAACCAGAGGCTCCCAAACTTACATGAATATTTAGACCCAGAGGCTCCGAAACCTACTTGGTTATCTAGAACCAGAGGTTCCCATACTTACTTAAATATCTAGGCCCAAAGGTAAGATCGCAAGTTTGGCACATGTGCTGTAAGCACTTTAATCTCCAGTCCATGGCAGGGCACTGAACCAATGACCCTTGATGTTAAAGTGGAGTCTAACTTTTCTCTTCTCTTCTCTCTGTCTTGGCAAGTTCCACCGAGGTTTGTGGTGCAGCCCCAGGACCAGGCCGGCATTTACGGCAAAGCCGTGATCCTGAACTGTTCGGCAACAGGTTCCCCAGTTCCCACCATTGTGTGGAAATACTCCAAAGGTAAAGGCACCCTACACCATCCTTCCTGACAGTGAGCCTTCAAACTGTGGCTATGTCATTGCAGAGCTGGGTGTTGGAATTTCATTTGAACAGAAATTCCACTCATCAACTGAATCAAATGAATTTCAATGGAAGTGACCGCAACTTTATTGCATCTCTTTTTCTACAATATGAATTTGTGCTGAGAGATGCGTACTAATGGTGGTGAGTCGACCCAAAAAGAGTCAACTCCTCAACTCTTTCACTCTCAAGACTCGGAGTCGACACCCTTCCTGTGATTCAAAGAGTTGAGACGAGGTGGTGTCGACACCAAAGCAAAGATTCAGAGTCTAGACAAGGTGGACTCGACTCCCATCCAGTGATTCGAAGAGTGAAGACGTGGCGATTATTTAATTTTAACGAAAATGGGAAAACAATGCAGAAATCAGCATTTGTCTTGCAAGGGATTGGATTGTGCTGGCAAATTGCAGGGTGGAAATCCGTGGGTTTGGGGGGCAGCATTCTGAACTTGTGTTGATGACGCTGTCCGTGCTGCACAATGGTAGAAATCATAAAGTGCAGCTGGCAGGTTGAAAAGTAATTGTTGGACGGGTCACAGTTTACAGTTGTATTTTGTCCGTTAAGTGATCGACTGATGAGCTGCAACAAAAAGGGAACTAAATACAGGTGGTTGGGATAAGCTGAGTGACTGGAAGAAAATCAGCACAGATAATTTCAGAAAACAGAAACAGGTTTTTTCTTTTTTTTTTTACTATTTTTGTCAGAGAGTGTGAGCTGCCCCGAGTTCGTTTTTTAACCAGTTTCAACCAGGTTTTTTGTTTGTGGTTGTGTTTGTTTTGTCTTAAACTACTGACCACTCATCATCTTTTGTTTAAATGCATTGTTAGGATACCAGAAGTTATGTGCTGTAGCTATTATTTATGTCTTTTTCTTTGCTATGAGCTGTAGCCTATAGGCAAAATTCAAACAACGTCAGAAGGCCCAAAGAAACTTTACTCTAGGTTTTCTCAGATGGCACTGTTAGTTTAAAATAAGAGGTGTTGATTGAGTCACATCATTTCAAATGTTCATTTTGATGGGTAGGTTTGCTAACCTAATACTAGCGACCTGTGCAGGCAGTATATGGCTTAGTGGCAGACGGCACAGAGCATTAAAGTGTGTGTAAAGTGCGTATTTAGCTAACTTACATTTAAAAGGGCATCGACTGTCAAACTGTTTCCATGTACATTTCTTGATTAGCAATCGAGAAATTAACTGAATAACAAAAATTAGTAAATATAGCCATTTGTCAATGTGCTAGCATCGTAAAATTGTGTAGCATATGTAGTGACAGCCGGAGCGCTATTAAAAGAGGGTGTAGAGCATTGCCTTTAAACCAAACAGTACCCTCAACCTAGGTGTTTCTGTCAACTCCAAAAATCCCAGAGCCGAAATGTCACTAATGTATACTGAGACTATAGAGGTTGAGTGCGATATCTCCCTTGAGAGAACATTTTGGATGGCAGAGAGAAGGGAGGTAGCTTTAACCAAGGTCCCTGAAACAGTGTGCAGGGTTTGAATGAGAGCACCAAGCCCTGAGGTTAGGGATGTAAGAGAGGTCCGGTATGGCATCCCATAGGGCTTCTTTGGGTCCCTTGGCTGCACTGGTACACAGCTAAAGGGCCGCTGGTGTGGTATGAAGGGCTCCTGTGGCCAGAGCTGTCTTGCTTAATGAAATCTGACAGCATCAGTCAGACCCGCCGTCACGGCGACCGTGCCGCGTCCTCGCTGCCAGTGTGTCTCTCTGCCCGCGCACGGGGGGAAGGCGGGCTATGCCTCCACCCTGGCATCTGCCCGCGCACGGGGGGAAGGCGGGCTATGCTTCCACCCTGGCCGGTAACTGGGATGGCGCTAACCCACACAGAATCACAGCGGAGCGGGGAGGTCAGGTGGAATTAGCATAGGCAGTCCTTCTCTTTGTGTTTGTAAAATCTATAACCCATGAACGTCGCCTGGTTTTGAGCCTTTGTTTTCTCTCGCTCTCGCTCTCTCTCTCTCTCTCTCTCTCTCACACTCTCATACTCTGTCTCTCTCTCTCTCTCGTTCCGTCTCTGCATGTTGGGAGAGAGTAAACGGCGGCGCCACTTGACCTCTCGCTAACCACAAGCTCTTGACGGCGTTTTTAATTAAGGGCGGAAAAAACCCACGGCGTGTTAAACGTTCCCTCGTCTTTTAGCGGACAGCTTCGCTGCATACTAATTTCGAGGATAATTCATACTTATGCCTAACACACCGTGAGCTCACCTTCATTTGTAGCCGTTTAATTGAGAGAGTCCACTTGAGGTGTGCAGTCCTGTTTTAACTCCCAGAAGGCCCTGCTTCTTAAAGGACTAGTAGCATCAATAAAGCCTAGGGCATCTCAGTCCAGTGGCTATATTTGGAACAGAAACAATTATCTTTCTGTTAAATGCAATAGATGTGCATGTCGTTGCCTCTTTATCTCAAACTGTTTGAAGTGACAAAAATGGCACAGCTGAATTTGAACGCACTCAAATTTCTTGGACAATCGGTGTTTTGGTCATGTGACTGATCTTCCCAAAATTGGTCAGCCATTTCCTCACCATCTGAAAATTCTGATATGCAGAACAATTAAACTCTTTACTACTCTTTTTTAAGTAAATGATTTTTGTTTGTTAAAATATGTGCACTAATAAAATAATAGAGAACAGAGCAGACTATCAACCTGAACCTCCCTGTTTGGACCTTAAATTCAGGAAGGAAGTATATTCTGCCCTAGGAAATTTCATTGCAAGTGGTCACTCTACATTACAAGCATCTAGGTGCTCAAAACTTTTCTGAACATCTGTTTGAGATATATTTGCTTTCTTGCACTCAATTATCCTCAAAAAATTTACAAAATGCAAAACACTCTTAAAATAAATCCTTTGAAACAGGAAGAGGAAGAGAAAATAAACATATACAGTTTATCTAGTACTTACAGAGGACAGTAATTTCAGCACTTTTCTAGGTTATGTCTTAAGGCTTTGGATTTACAAGTTTCAATCGTGTTTCTCCATTTCAGAATCTTATCTTGGGATTAATATGCACATTATGTATTTAGTAATCTCCCTTTCTCAAGTTAAATTCTCTGCCACATCTGCCTGGGCTTAGATTTACGTCGTAAAACCTATACATTGACAGTTTGAAATTGTTTTCAAAGCTCTCTGGCCGAATGTTTGGTTAAATCCTGATGCAAATAACAGAGATACGTTATTGTCTTTAGCTTGATCTAGAGCCAAAGTCTTGACCTACTAAAGGTCTTTCAGTGTGTATGTGTGGGCCATTCTGCTATCATCTTGCGAGTCCCCACTGGATTTGAAGTATGTGCTTTAAATGTAAACCGATTTTGCTTTTGTTTTCCTCCTGCTATTGACAGTGTGCTGGTCAGGATATTGCAGAAATGACTCTAATGGAAATAGGGGGATATAATTTGATACTCAAATGGATATTTATCTGTTATCTCACATCAGTACTGTGCATTATGACTAAATCAAACAGGAGCTAGTACCAGGAGTTCAAAGGTCGTCCTGAGCATTTTCAGCCAATCATATCCGCTCCTTGGTCAAAAACAGTGACTAGAAAATGGCTGCATTCCCAGAGCTCAAGTGGAAGTCTAACAGTACCAGAATGTTTTGTTTTGACCACAGTTGTGACCACAGATTATTTTGACACCAGGTGCTAGCTTATTTGTTACTTCTGTCCACTTTTCCTCTTTACCACTGGATGCTGGTAGCAGCTTTTTCACAGCTCAGAATGTCTATCCCCACAATTGTACTTAGTCGTACCCCTAAAATGAATTTTCATGTGATGCACTCAATTGGAGAGTTTTGGCTCCTGTTGTAAAAAAAAGGGGCTGGATCGATGAGAATGAATTAACTGCGGGTGTGGTGGGGGTTTGGTTTCATTATGGCCAATCAGATCGCCCCCCTTTCTTTTCTTTTAAAAACAATCCCCACGGCCAACTGCTAATTTCGTCCTGGCTGAAGAGCAAGCACATTATGTGCAGCTCCTTTGCAAGCCTTTCTATGAACCATTACTCATGCTAACTAAACAAAGGTAAGACTGAATAGTTTAAATTTTCATATTTATATAGCATTGAAGTCCACTGCAAAAAAAAAAATAGTAAATGAAATGTTTTAAAATTCTGAGAGCACAAAGCTGGGTGCGCAGCTGAAGGGATGGTTATAGAGTCTATGATGTCATCTCTGCAACATTGCTCTTCCTCTCTCCTCTTCCTCCTCCTCATCCCTGGTTGTTGCCCCACAGGCGCCGGTGTGCCCCAGTTCCAGCCCATCGCCCTGAATTCGGGCTTCAGGATCCAGCTGCTGCCTACGGGCTCCCTGCTCATCAAGCACGTGCTGGAGGAGGACAGCGGGTACTACCTGTGCAAAGTCAGCAACGACGTTGGAGCCGACGTCAGCAAGTCCATGTATCTCACCGTCAAAAGTAAGCCTCGCCTTCACCCGCCGAGCCCAGCCAGGGCAGGGATAAAGGGAGGTGGGGGTGGGGTGGGAGTGCGTGTGTGGGGACGAAATATGTACTGGTGACTTGGGAGGAGGTGTGTGCTGGTGACTTGGGCTAGCTTTGCATTAAATAGCTATAGTGTTACTGAGACAATATATCATTATAGATAGAAAGTCTATTCTATTGTTTCTTGTCTGCTCTATCCTTGTTCTGGCATAACATGGGGGTGGGGGGGGAGTTCATGCCCCCTCAATATTTATAGAGAATTAAGATTATGTGTGTGTGTGTTGGGGGGGGGGTTGCAGAAACTGCAGCGGTGCCACCCTGAAAGTTCAAATCAAACCTACACCTTTGGTTGTTGTTTTTTATGCTGGTGATTTACAATGGCTGCCATTTTCCAGAGTGCACTTAGAAGTCAGCTTTGGACAAAAGCATCAGCCAAATTAATTTATGCATCGTAAATGTAGCCCAATATAGCATGGAGCCAGAGGGGACAAAGGTTAAAAAGCAGGGCAAGAGGGGGCAGGGATGGTTCTTCAGCAAAGCTAGCTCGCAGCTTACATATATATGCTTAGAAAAAAATGTCATCAGGCAATTGGAAATCTGTGTGAAGAAAAGCCAGAGAAAATGCTCTGAAGCGCCTTTAACCGAGTCTGCTCGAGTAAAGGCAAAGACAGATCACTTTGTAAAATGTGTGTGTCAACTCCTCTACTCCCCTAGTGTGTGTGTACAGTATGTGTAGTGTGTGTGTGTGTAACAGACATTACCTGGTATTTAAAGGAAAGGGAGACTACACAGTCTGCCAGGTGGGTGGGGCTATCCCATGTGACGCCGGCCTCACTGGCTTTAGCCAATTGCAGCATTTGGCTTCAGTCAAGAATGTCTAATTTCTTTGATTGACTGATAGAAGCCGTAGACTGAAAATACAGGGTAACTGTAAAGCTGGAGACGCAGTCAGTTGTTTGGGGGGGGGGGGGGGCGGTGCGGGCGGGGTCAGTGTGTCATAGACGACGGGTGGGGGGTGGGGGAGGGGTGGGGGGGGATGCGGTGGGAGGTCAAGCGGAATCGCCGCTCCGCTGCGCTCCGTGGAGAGGAGAGCCACGGGCCCCCAGGCCCGGCAGGAGGGAGGTTTCTGCCTGGCTGAGTCCCGTGAGGAGAGAGGACGCGTGTCGCAAACTGTGTGTTTATCCGCCGAGAAGCCAGGCACTTATGTCCCCTCCATTACACCCTGAACTCCTTACTCAAGGCAGGGCTGCCATCTAGAAAAGTATCTGTCTCTCTCTCTCTCTCTATCTCTCCCTCCCACTCCTACTCTCTCTCTCTCTCTCTCTCCCATTCCCACTCCCTCTCTCTCTCTGTCTCTGTCTTCCCCCCCACTCCCACTCTCTCTCCCACTCCCTCTCTCTCTTTATTTATATGTGTATATATATATATATAGATTGATAGATGGGTAGATATTCTTTTACCTCTGTCTCTCTCTATGTCCCTGTCTCCTGCTTTCTTCTTTCTCTGTCTGTCTCTTTCTCTCCACCTCTTTCTCTCAACCTGCGCCTGCATCTTTCTCTTTCTCCTGCTCTCCTTCACTCTTCTCTCATCTATCGGCGGGATATTTTCACCCGTAAACAGGCACGTCTGTGTTTACCGCTAAGCCTGATTTTTCGGGGTCACACAGAGTTTATGTTGATGTGGTTGTTTTATTTTGGTTTGATGCCGCAGCGCGTCAATCTGTGGGGAAAAAAAAAGAAGCTTGGCGTTGAATGCAGTTCTGTTTGTTTTGTCTGCGTTTCGCTTTATTTTATTTTTCTGTAATCGCGTGATTTGTTTTGCCCACCGGGATTAATTTGGGCGAGAAACGCTCTCTCTGCTGTGAGACAGCCTGCTCAGCCTGCTGAAGATCAGCCCACCGAAGATCGGACCGCCCGGGCAGGTTGCTTTCAAATCAGGCGGAGTGGGGCCGCGTGGCTCTCTGAGTCTGCTAATCACTCTCCGGCTACAGGACCAGTCTGACGAAAGGCCAAGCGCGCCGCGGCCTGCAACGGAGGGGGCTCTGCCGGCTACCCCCAGCAGGGGGCGTACCGCTCTGGGACTGCACCGCTCTGTGTGATTACTGACGTACAGGAGAGCGGTCTGTCCAGTGTGCTGTAGGAGCGAAACAGAAATGATTGCTGTGGTAATAATGTCCGATGTCTGCATATGAGATTTTCTAAACGCTAAAAAAGATGCTTTAACCCTTTGAAGAATTACCCTTAGGTTTTTTTTGTTGTGGAGTTCTAGAACTCCGTTTCTTTCAGTTATCAGTAGTGATTGTTACATCAGCATTAGAATATTCAGTTCAGAACATTCTAATCATATATTTTCAATCTTACACCTTAAAGGGTTAATGACAGAATCACAGGATCATGATTCTTCATATCTGTGTGAAATGCAATGCTTTGACCCTGTATCAGGCCAGAAGAAGAGGGTGTAGCTTTTTGTACCGAGGCAAGGGGTTTTCTCACCTGTCTGAATGCTGGGTATTGCCAGACATTATTAATCAAACTCATGAGTAATTTTTGGTTTGTGCTGACGGTGGCTTCGTCAGGAACACCTCCCTCTGCTGCTCTGATTCACAGCCCAGTCTGGCCCCCTCGCGGGGGGAGGGGTTTATTTGATGGGCTCAGATTTTGGATTGCTTTATTTTCCTGGCTCTGCTCTTAAAAAGACACAGCTGGTGCAGACCCCACACACACACAGAAACCACTCACAACACGCACACACACACACACACACACACATCACACTACACACACACAGAAACACACTCACCCACACACACACACCACTCACCACCACACACACTCTCACACACCTCACTCATCACATACACTATCACCTCTCTCACTCACAAACAAACACACACACATACACACACACCACACACACATACACACACCACGCAAACACATACACACACACACACACACTCTCTCTCTCTCTCACACACACACACACACATTCATGTAGTGTGGTGCTCATCAATGCATGTTTATGTTAACAATGCACACGGCCTGGGTTTACGGGAATTACAGGCAACAGCATCTGATGTGCAGAAAGTGCTGTTGACCCATCCCGTGCTGTATATTGCTGTATGTGTCATTCACTCTTTAAATACAAGCGTTTCAAATAATAGATGGGATATAAAAAGAGGTGGGCTGGAAGGGTGACTGCATTTAAATTTGAAACCGCTGGAGTCTGAGGATATGCCAACGGGTCAATGATATTCCATTGTTATACATTTTACTACACTTCCTATTATCCAAATATATGTACAGTAACATACAAGTTTTAAATGCGAACAACAGAATGGATAGAGTATCTTTTGAGTCAGGGTCCAGTGGTGTTAGCCCTTCTACTTCTGTTTCCACTAGCTGTTAGATTTTGCCTCTAACACCGGTGTTTTTCCAACACATGAAAGAATGAATGAATTAATTAATAAATTAATTCTAAAATGTTATCGCACAGTTTCACTTTTTTGTGTGCCTATATTGATATAAACGATGCTGGATTTTTTAACTGCATTATAAAGCCTTTTTTTGTACTGCTATACTGACACGACAAACATTTAAGTGTTAGGCTTACTGACGCGGGGTGACTGCTGGGGCGATGCGGTGGGAACGTTCTGTGTTTTCCGTAAGGAGAGGAGAAGACAGAGAGAGCTCATTAGAGCCAACATGGAGGCTCCCGGGAGACCGGGCTTCCACAAACACGAGCCCAGGTGCTCAGGGACGCAGCGCCACTGCACCTGTGCCCGCCACAACACTGTGAGCCGGCCTCCTCCAGGGAGGGCCCCGCCCTGAGTCACATGACCTGTCCCCAGTCACCTGACCTGGCCCCCTGGCTCAGAGCCTGGCTCCCAGTCGCCTATCCTGGGCCCCAGTGACATCACAGATGTAACTGTGGATTAAAAAGATGATCGAATCTGTATTCTTAACACTTAAGCTAGTATTGCTTCCCTTCCATTGAAGCTGAAATATTGCTAATTCAATTCCTTGTCAGAAGCTAACAGAAGCCCCGGAAGGTCATGCTACTAATGAAAGCCTTCTGTTCTTAAGGAAATCAGAAGATGAAAGGAATTTAAATGCTTGGAGAAAAATGGGGGAAAAATGTAAGATGTTAATGTGAGAATCGACCAGTCACATGGTGCACGTCTCTGTGTTTTGTGTGGCTATCAGCCAATATGTGTGTGTTAACTGTATGCGGATGTGACTGTGACTGTGTGTGTATGTGTGTGTGTGTGTGTGAGTGAGTGTGTGTGTGTGTGTTTGTGTGTGTATATGTGTGAGTGTGTTTGTGTGTGAGAAAGAATGTGTGTGTGGTGTGTGTGAGTGTGTGTGTGTGGTGTGTGTGAGTGTGTTTCTGTGTGTGTATGTGTGTATTTGTGTGTGGTGTGTGTGTGTGTGTGTGTATGTCCCCGAGGAGAGCTGTGTTTGTCTCAGACAGAGAGACTCTCTGTAGGGAGGTCCCTGCACCAGTCTGATAAGAGCAGAGCAGGAAAATAAGCTCCAAAATCTGAGCCCATCAAATAAACCCCTCCCCCCGCGAGGGGGCCAGACTGGGCTGTGAATCAGAGCAGCAGAGGGAGGTGTTCCTGACGAAGCCACCGTCAGCACAAACCAAAAATTACTCACGAGTTTGATTAATAATGTCTGACAGTACCCAGCGTTCAGACAGGTGAGGAAACCCTCTCCCTCCGTGCAGAAATCCTCACTCTGTCCTCCGTCACTCTTCTGATATTAGCACCTCCTCTACGCCGCGATTGGTCGGGGACGTGGCAGCGCTCCTCACGTAAGCAGGTCGCCATGGAGACGGTGGGCGGGGTGCAGCACTGGGGCAGTTGAAGGCTGGGGAGGGCTGTTGGGGCGGGGGGGGGGGGGTGGCCCAAGGTGTCAGGAAAGCCTCCCCAGCCGCGCACGTCTCCTTTTCCCCTGGCCGTTGTCATGACGCCAGATCGTTTTGGCGATGGGGGGGCGGGGTAACACGTCAGCGCTTACCGCGTCAGAGCTCGTGTCTGCGCGAAATCCCACAGCCCCCTTTCCGGAAACATCCGGGAAAACCGCGCCCGTCTCCGCTGCCTGCGTGGTGTCAGTTACGAGCGCTTGACGATGACATTAAACAGACATGGCCGCTAAAAACGTACAAATCGAACTGGGAATTGCCTTTTTTGCCCCTGCTGAAGGGAAGGCGAGGTGGCTTTCAGGACACCCCCGCTACCTGTCCTCAGGATTTCGGCTGAACGTGAGCTGACAAAGGGATGTCGCGCCACGAGCGTTTCCCGGTGGGCGGAGCCAGCCCCCGGGAAGGGCGGGGTTTTTAACTGAGCGGCCCCGCGGAATTCCTGGGGCCCGGGCACGGAGCTGTGATTGGTCGACGAGGGAAGCGGCTCTCTCTCCGCGGCGGCGGCCTAATTAGCGCGGGGAGAGGAGCCGTAATGGCGCCCGCGCCTTCGCCTCTTTCTTGGCCCGTCGGATGATTAACGGCTCTAATCTTCCCATGCACCCCCCCCCCCCCCCGACTCCCA
>NC_057944.1:10021861-10152055 GCF_018555375.3 Anguilla rostrata
ACCAACAGTGAGGGAAGACTCTGGCTTTTTCTCCTGTCATGCAATCAACTCTTTCGGTGAAGACCGAGGAATCATTCAGCTAACGGTGCAAGGTAATCTATGGTACCGACCAGGGAATATTCAGCTAACGGTGCAATGTAATCTATGGTACCGACCAGGGAATATTCAGCTAACGGTGCAATGTAATCTATGGTACCGACCAGGGAATATTCAGCTAACGGTGCAAGGTAATTTATCGTACTGACCCGGGAATCATTCAGCTAATGGTGCAAGGTAATCTATCGTTGTGTCCAAGGAATCATTCAGCTAATGGTGCAAAGTAATCTATGGTACCAACCGAAGGAATCATTCAGTTAACTTTGCACAGTAATCTATGGTACCGACTGGGGAATCATTCAGCTAACGGTGCACAGTAATCTATGGTACCGACCAAGAAATCATTAAGCTAACTGTGCAAAGTAATCTACCATAACGACCAAGGAATCATTCAGCTAACGGTGCGCAATAATCTATTGTACCAATCGAGAAATAATTCAGTTTACGGTGCAAAGTAATCTACCATACCAACTGAGGAATCATTCAGCAAATGATGCAAGACAATCTATGGTACCGACCGAGGAATTCAGCTAACGGTGAAAGGTAACCTATCATACTGACCCAGGGAATCCATTCAGCTAACGTTGCATGGTAATCTGTTGTACTGACTGGGGAATCATTCAGCTAGCGTTGCACTGTAATCTATTGTACCAACCAAGAGATCATTAAGCTAACGGTGCAAAGTAATCTACCGTACCGACCGAGGAATCATTCAGCTAATGGCTCAATATAATCTATCGTACCGACTGAAAAATCATTCAGTTAGTGGTGCTAATCGGTCGTACCAACCAGGGAAACATTCAGCTCATAGTACAAAGTAATCTACCATACCGACTGAGGAATCATTCAGTTAATGATGCAAGGTAATCTGTTGTACAGACTAGGGAATCATTCAGGTACTGGTTCAAGGTAATCTGCTGTACTGATTGGGGAATCATTTGGCTAGCAGTGCAGTCTGTCATACCAACCAGGGAATCATTCAGCTAATGATGCTAAAGGTCATTTAACACAGCAATCTCTGAACACTCATACATTTGCTTTGATTATACGGCCTGTGTTTCCCAGAACCCCCTGACCCTCCCGAGGTAGAGATTCGGGAGGTACGGGATCGGACAATCGCCCTTCGTTGGACCATGGGCTTCGATGGAAATAGCCCCATCACTGGCTACGACATCGAGTGCAAGAACAAATCCGGTAGGACTGGCTAGCTGTCTCACGTATCATTGTTTGAGAGCCAAGTATGACACGTCTGTGCCCGTCTTATACATACAACCCTCCAATGTCTCATACTCCTGTTGTATATATTATAATTGCCATTTTTAATTACCTTTTCTCAAAGGACATTACATTTGGCTTCATGTCCCAGTCTTTTCTTGCCATTCTGTCTCCCCTCTCTTGAAGAGAGGACATCTCCCTGCATACTACGTGTCAATACCGCATAACATTTGGTAATACTGAATGAACGAGTTTGTTTGGCATAATTGACACCTATGATGTAGGCTATCGTAGCATGAAATGTCCATCCAATGTATGTCCAATATATAATGCCATCTGTATAGCAGGTGACAGTACCATGATGTGCTAATTGACAATGTTTTGATAATAGCACTTAGGAAATAAATGTTGGCATAGGACACTATGTCAGTGGGCATAACTGCTTATGAATGTGCATAGCAAGCACATAGCAAACACACGGATGACTTATCATGCAGGCTGGCCTCTGCAGCACGCCTCCTGACGGCTGTTTGACCGGTCCGCCGTGTGCGTTCTCCTTCCGTCCACAGCTTCCTGGGGTTCGGCGCAAACAACCAAAGATGTCTCCCCGCAGCTCAACCAGGCCACCATCATCGACCTCCACCCGTCCTCCACCTACAACATCCGCATGTTCGCCAAGAACCACATAGGCAAGAGCGACGCCAGCAACGAGCTCACCATTACCACCGACGAAGCCGGTAAGGCCCTTAGTGGGCTCAACATGAGAGGCCTTCGGCCCTAATCCAGAGCCACTGCAAAGCATGCTGGGATGTTCGTAAATGCTATGATGTGAAAAGCTTTTCTGGCTGCGGTCATCAGTGCTAAAGAAAACTTTACAATGGCTTTATCACTGGCAGTGGCCATTTGCAACAATATTTCAATGCATACATTCATACCAGTTGCGCATACATAGGGGAAATAAAGTCAATGCATACATGCTTTTATGTGCAACAGATAATCACACAGGCAGAAAGGCATTGTCTGTTGTAGGCCCTCCAGCTATATCTATAGGAAAAAATATCTAGGTACATATACATAATAGAAAGTCTACGATAAAACATGTGTACAATAGGATATCAAGTTGTATTTATTCTTTTTTATAATAGTTATTTAGTATTATATCATATCATTTATTTTGCAATTGTGCATTTATTTTTGTCATAAAATGCATATTTAATTCCTTAATTTAATTGTAATTATATTTTAGTATCGTCCTAAATACACTTCTGGCGTGGATCCAGACTATGGCGTCCCATTTTAGCCATGCTTTTCAGTGAGCTAGCAGCACCACACATCAGGCCGTTTGTGGTGTGTGGGGGGGGGGGAGGGCAGGTCCCCCATCATTACCCCGCCCGGCCCCCTCCACCAATCCCGACGCAGCTCACATACAGCGCCCAGGCCTCTCCGCCAATCTCGACGCAGCTCACACACAGTGCCCAGGCCCCCTCCATCAATCAGACCTGCCGTGACTCACCACCGCCGCTCCTGCTGCAATGCTGCTCCCTGCACTCCCTCTTACCCATGATTCAGTGCTTCCGACATCATTTCCGTTCTGGCCGTCTTGTCTTTATTTTATTCCTGATTTTCATATAAATATTATTGTATAAAATATATCTTCTATTTGATTAAGTGTTTTTCTTATATAGTTAATCACACAAGCACACATTGCTGTGCTGTTCTTGCTGCCGGAACCACGATAGTATGAAAGACGGCTGAGATATAATCACACTTAAATAATGTATTTATAGAATCATAAACCCCTAATACATTCCCACAGAGGAATTTTTACATCTTAAATAATGATGTAGCTGTTAGTCATCGGGCCTTTTTTCCTGTACGTTTGTGTTTGGAATGAAGGTTTTTAGCTCTTCAGCGCCATCTATTGATGTATCTTTAGAATGCCATTATCGCTGCTGTTTAAGCCTGCTTGTAATGTAGTTCAGCTTCAGAAAGCAATAGCCAGAGCCACCCTCTCCTCATTCTTCATTTTTCATAGCAGTAACTGATTAAAACGTTATGTTTTTTTTCTCTATATTTTAAGACACACAAAACAAAATGTTTGAAGCAAAGTCATAGTCTTGTGCTTCCTGTAAACAGTGATTTTCTCTCTGTCGCTGATGTGACGGTGTGTGTTGCGTTTTTCTAGCTCCCGATGGCCCCCCACAGGAAGTTCAGCTGGAAGCCATTTCCTCCCAAAGCATCAAGGTCACCTGGAAGGTATGGAGATGACCAGCTGCTGACGGGGATAGTATGCATTCTAATAAAAAAACACTGAACACAAGGGTCATTATAGGCATGGAGGAGCAGAGCTACCACATGCTGCACTGTGGATACTGATGCTGTGTTAGAAGTGGATAAATGATCAGAATTTTTCATAGTCCTGAATGGTTATGTGTGCCTATCAAGCGGCCCACACCGGGCTGCGTTTTTGAAGCTCATTTCCTGGTCTTGTTTAGAGACGTTGCTCACTAGCGACAGTGCACTTGGCTGCAGTATCGGTGTCTCAGCCACCTGTTTCAGTGGTAACAATATGATCAAAATACGAAGTCAATCATTTTTTTTCCCCATAAGACAACGTAGTCGCAATAGGTGTTTTTTCTTCATCTATTGTCTCCCTATGTGCTGAGTGGTTAAGTTATTGTGTTATTTGGACAAGATAACATTTTGCGGATGAATCAGGGGCAGTTTGCATCACTGCCGAATCACTGTATCTCACACACTTAACGGACGACCAGAATCCATGTCCCTACTGCACAGTCTCTGGCTCCAATTTGTACAACATGCCGGCGCCCACGAACTTCACTTCCCAGCCTTCAAAACCCTTTTCACCAAGCCCGTGGAGAGTCAGTGGGTGATGTCGCAGTGACTTCGTCCATATTTGTTCTCCAGTCTGTGGTGTTTGCTTGTCTTGTTAGCGTACGGTGTTACTCAGGATGGCTCACGGTGGCTCCGCCCCTTCCTTGGCTCCATGTAGCCTCACAGTCTGCCCCTCCCCTTCTTTCCCCCACCCTCCCAGGCCCCAAAAAAGCACCTGCAGAACGGCATGATCCGGGGGTACCAGGTGGGGTACAGGGAGTATAGCACGGGCGGCAGCTACCAGTTCAACATCATCAGCATGGACACCACGGGGGACAGCGAAATGATCACGCTGGACGACCTGAGGAAGTTCACCAAGTACGGGGTGGTGGTGCAGGCCACCAACCGCGCGGGCACCGGACCCTCGTCCCAGGAAGTCATCGCCACCACCCTGGAGGACGGTCAGTCGCTATTCTCTCTCTTAAAGGGGTACACCGCCCCAAAAAAATAAAAAATTAAAATTAAAACTAAATCATAATTTGGCACATTCTAGCCTTACCATCGGGATAATTTGTGTGTTCTGTTTTTATTTTATTCTGTGTTTCTTCTGCCACAGTCACGCTATTTAAGACTGAATGTTTGGAGTTCTAGTTACATCTGAACTGCGGCCTCCACTAAATTTTCAGAATCCTTGCAGTGGGGGAAAGGGTAGATATTACAGCACGTCACAAGGACGGGAGGGGTATCAGCTGGCGAGACATCTGTGTCTCATAGTGCGCCCCCTGTCTGCCCCCAAGTGTAATTGGAGGACTGCAGAATGGGAAAAAAACTGTTAGTGTTGCAGGTGTGTTTCAGAGAAGACTGTATGCTAGGCTGTGCTCTCCCAAACTGACAGGAGGCTTTCCAAACTTGGAGAGCATAGAAGTGCATTTCTTTTTAAAAAATCAAGAAGAAAAAACCGATGTGATATGTGCTGACGTGCGTATATTTTTACACCTCTGTTCCAAAACAGTCTTTTTCTCTGTAGCTTTTATATTGCCATGACATTTTTATGGTGGAGGCTGTAAAGTTTAGGCTAGGCTGCCATCTTATGGAGATTTTATGTATTGCCTGCTTTCATTTTTCTAGTCAGGTCCATTTAGATGCACATTCATATTCCAATATTATTCCGAATAGGACAATATCCCAAATAAGATATGAGTAATTTAAACAGCATATTCTGATTAAACATCCCCAAATAAGGCCTTATTTAGAATTTGGCATATTCTGATCGAGACATGGAATATGCCGATATTATCCTGGTTATTGGAGCGCTATTTGGACATATACATATATGTATACAGCTTATTCAGAATATCCGTCTCCAGTTGGGGGTTTTCACGACAGTTTGCAACTCGTACGGCCTGAGGGTGTTGTTTACGCTCAGCACTGCTGTTGCTAGGCTACCCATTGCATTTTAAACATGAGCCAGACAGCTAGCAGCTCACAGGGCACAAGGATGGGGCCCTGTAAAAAAAAGACACCTCATTCCTGGATGAAGGGAGAAATGATCCTACTTTTTAAAAATTAGACAGGTGAATAAAGAGCTTAAGGGACGTAACATTACGTGGCCATTTTATGTTTAATCAGACTATTTAAGTCTGTATGTAAACAAAACTATGAAAAGAACATCTCAGGAGCCATGTAAACAGCTTATTTTGAATATTGTCTTATTCGGAACAATGGCAATAACTGGAATATTGTGTGCATGGAAATGTAGTCATTGATTCAGACTCAGACTCAACCAAGCCATTTTAACATGTCGTCTTTTAACTTGCATAAGAATTTAAGGAAGTGTTTTTATTGGATTGTCATCCCACGTTTGGTAACTACTAAACTAAATTAAGCCTATACTTTAAAAACTGTAATTCTGTATTATATTTGGTATTTAATGGTGAGGATAAATCGAGGCCGTAGTTGTTTATTTATGTTTTATCTCATTCATTTGTAGTATACAGTCATTCAGAAATGTGTAAATCAGAAGTAAAGGCAGTTCTGAAAGTGGGAGTGGCGATGTTTATGTTTAGCATGTTCCTGAAAGCCTCTGTCGGCCCTGCTCACCTCCCCTGCTCTCCCAACCCCCACCCCCGCAGTACCCAGCCGGCCCCCGGAGAATGTCCAGGCCTCAGCCACGTCCCCAGAGACCATCTCGCTGTCCTGGTCCACCCCCGCCAAGGAGGCGCTGAACGGCATCCTGCAGGGCTTCCGCATCATCTACTGGGCCAACCTGCCCGATGGAGGTGAGCTTCTGTCAGCCCCGCCCCTCTCTGAGTCAGCCCCGCCCCTCTCTGAGTCAGCCCCGCCCCTCTCTGGGTCAGCCCCGCCCCTCTCTGGGTCAGCCCCGCCCCTCTCTGAGTCTGTCCCGCCCCTCTCTGAGTCAGCCCCGCCCCTCTCTGAGTCAGCCGCCTCTGTGCAGCCCCGCCCCTCTCTGTGTCAGCCCCGCCCCTCTCTGAGTCAGCCCCGCCCCTCTCTGAGCAGCCCCGCCTCTCTCTGAGTCAGCCCCGCCCTCTCTGAGTCTGCCCCGCCCCTCTCTGTGTCAGCCGCCCCCTCTGAGTCAGCCGCCTCTCTGAGTCAGCCCCGCCCTCTCTGAGTCAGCCCCGCCCCTCTGTCAGCCCGCCCTCTTGTCAGCCCGCCCCTCTCTGAGTCAGCCCGCCCTCTCTGAGTCAGCCCGCCTCTCTCTGAGTCAGCCCGCCCCTCTCTGAGTTAGCCCTGCCCCTCTCTGTGTCCGCTCGCCTCTCTGAGTCAGCCCCGCCCCCTCTGTGTCTGTCCGCCCTCTCTGTGTCAGCCCCGCCTCTGCCTCCTGGTCTGCCCGCCCCTCTCTGTGTAGCCTCATCCCTCTGAGTCTGCCCCGCCCCCTTCTTAAGTTTGTCCCGCCCTTTTTTGGGTTTCTGTGCCAAAAGCACACACATGTTGATACTGCTCTTTTAACTCCTGGTCAGTCTGTACAGGTGTATCAGACCCCATCTTGAGCGCTGTAATTGGCTGAGCTTTTACTAGAACCACTACCATCACCCTCTGCCAGCCCTCCCCCGCCGCCTCCGGGAAAAAAATTATTGTACGTAGTTTAGCTGACAGCGACTCGTCAGAGCAATGGAGTCTGAGGGCGGAGGCTGCCTTCGACCCCGAGCCTGTCGCATCCCATCGCACCAGCAGCGAGGAAACAGGGCACGGCAGGACCACGAGGCCCACGGTGCTGTTCCAGCTCTTTTTAGCAGCACACACTGATCCGTCTCCCAAGTCTCTGCCACACGGGGGAGCTGCATCTCTGTATGACAGGCTGAAATATACAACGCCCAGCCGATGAGGATTGCAGGATATCGGCCTGCCCTGTGCCACTAGTGTATTGCACGCCTCTTCTGACTTAAATGTGTTAAGAGCTGGTCTGGGACGTGTGCTCGTGTTTGGACAGCGGATAAATTAATGTTACAAGGCTCGTAATGCATGAATTAATGACTGAACAGGTAAATGCCCTTAGGTTCACCCAGAGGGATAAAATTAGCATTGATAATTTCTTATTCATACACTTACTTTGTTTCATTACCTCGCAATCCATATTGAGTACATGCAGTGTCAGAAGATTCTACAAGTTGGCTTTCAGCCTCCATGACTATTGTCTAAACGCGTGGCCTGAAAAATATCCCTTCCCCTGTAATACAACATGATAAATGAGCAACACGCATGGAACGCACCGAGCAAGTTCAGTCAGGAAACTCAGTCTGCTGCAGTCCAATGGTCAGCCTGAGTGACACATACTCAAGCTTTTCCATAATCAACCAACCAACCACATACATATATATATACATATATATTTTCTCATACCTTTCTAATTACATATATATATATATATATATATATATATGTGTCAACAAAGGAGTGCCTTTTTATACCGACAGTCAGATCTCTCCAGTGCTGCAGAAGTAGACAGTGGTGTTGTTTGCTACAAGGTGGGGGGTTCTGGTATTCCTCCTGTTTAGTAGGGGAGGTGTATCATGCTCCCTGTTAGATAGGGGTAGATAGGGTAATGCGCTATCCTATCTAACCATATCCCCATGGCAGGTGCGTGTGCTGCAGTACCTGAAACAGATCCATTCAGCGCCAAACCAAAAAATGCACTTACATATTCATTGAAATTTGCAATCTAAATACGCAAGTTGTCTTGACTGATTGGTAATTATTCTCGTAATAATTTTGATGATAATAATTATGGAAGATAATAGGCGCTGCTACCTCCACAAATAAGAGGGAACTGAGAAAATAAAATAAATTGAACACAGATACTCGATGAGGACAAAGGTGATGCTAATATGATCACAAATGTGTTGTCAGGAGCCATATAAAAACAGCATATGTCTGCAGAGTGCTCCATTTTGCCTTTAAAATCGAACACTCTTGGAAGACGCTTGCTGTTTTAATTGCTTAATTTCGCTGGTGCTTGAGATTAATGTGTGCGACGTTAGGATATACAAAGCACTAAGCAGAAATCACATGGCTGTCTTCCAGGGTGTCCCCGGGTGAGGTTAATGACGCAGATGTAATAACTCAGAGAGAAAGCCTCAGCTCTTTTTACAGAGTGAGCCTCAGCTCTTTTTATACACAGAGTAAGCCTCAGCTCTTTTTACATACAGAGTAAGCCTCAGCTCTTTTTACAGAGTGAGCCTCAGCTCTTTTTATACATATAGAGTAAGCCTCAGCTCTTTTTACATACAGAGTGAGCCTCAGCTCTTTTTATACATACAGAGTAAGCCTCAGCTCTTTTTACATACAGAGTGAGCCTCAGCTCTTTTTATACACAGAGTAAGCCTCAGCTGTTTTTATATACAGAGTAAGCCTCAGCTGTTTTTACATACAGAGTAAGCCTCAGCTCTTTTTATACACAGAGTAAGCCTCAGCTCTTTTACGTACAGAGTAAGCCTCAGCTCATTTTATATACCGAGAACGCTGCATTTTACATACAGAGTAAGCCTCAGCTCTTTTTATACATAAAGTAAGCCTCAGCTCTTTTTATACATAGAGTAAGCCTCAGCTCTTTTTACATACAGAGTAAGCCTCAGCTCTTTTTACATACAGAGTAAGCCTCAGCTCTTTTTATACATAGAGTAAGCCTCAGCTCTTTTTATACACAGAGTAAGCCTCAGCTCTTTTTATACACAGAGTAAGCCTCAGCTCTTTTTACATACAGAGTAAGCCTCAGCTCTTTTTATATACAGAGTAAGCCTCAGCTCTTTTTATATACAGAGTAAGCCTCAGCTCTTTTTATACACAGAGTAAGCCTCAGCTCTTATTTATATGGATACTAACATTCATATACTTTACCTCAGAAAGTAAGCCTCAGCTAGTTTTACAAAGGGAGTAAGCCTCTGCTATTTTTATAAAGGGAGTGAACCTCAGATTAATTCCTGTTAAATTTAGCTATGGTCCCAGGTCCCTATCTGAGTGAGAGTAATATGGGACCTAATCGTACAGCAACAAAGACAACAGTCGTTTGGAAAGCACTGATAGTTCAAAACCATCAGGTCTATTTACAGCTGAGGAAGTTGAGGTTCTCTGTGAAAGCGTGTGAAAGCCAGTGATTATACACACTTTAAACCTGACATCCATACAGTAGTATGGAAACATTTCCATCGGTATTTCTCCAATTTAAATGTTTTTGATAAAAAGCATGGAACGCTTCGAGCGTGTGGCGTAATTAGATCATGACTGCTGTGCGTGTGCGCTAACCCGGCTGCACGGCTGCGTTTCCCCGTTTCCCTGTAGAACTGGGCGAGATCAGGAACGTCACGACTTCCCAGGACTCCCTGGAGCTGGACGGGCTGGAGAAGTACACCAACTACAGCATCCAGGTGCTGGCGTTCACGCGGGCGGGGGACGGGGTGCGCAGCGAGCAGATCTTCACCCGCACCAAGGAGGACGGTAAGGGCGCGCGCGGGGGCAGGCCTGTAGGGGGCGCCACCTCGTCCAAACGACACGCCGATCGTACTGAAAATCACCGTGTACATCTGCGGTCATACATACGCGAGACGTAAGTTCACATTGCAGCAGCACTGATTGAAGGTATTGTCGTTTAGATATCAGGGGACATCACTTAACTCAGCCTCCATGTCCACTCTTAGACAGCTTTAAAATGTGTATATGAATGCATTATTTTGAAAAAAGCAGACTTTTTTAGGTTCTTCTTCTTTTATTGTACAGTTACAGTAACTGATGAGGAATTCTGATGAATATTTTGGGAATAATCAGGTGAGGAAGGGTAGATTTGTGATGTTTGCCCCTGTCCGCTAGGTGGGTAAGGGTAATGCTGCTGGGTGATGACTGTCTCACTGTCACTGAGCAGAAGTAGATGGGCTGTGTGGTGTGCATCACGTGACATGGCCTCTATCTCTCTCCCTCCCTCTCTCTCTCTCTCTCTCACTCCGCCCCTGTCCAGTCCCGGGCCCCCCCGCGGGCGTGAAGGCCGCCGCCTCCACCAACTCGGTGGTGTTTGTCTCCTGGCTGCCCCCCCTGAAGCTCAACGGCATTATCTGGAAATACACCGTCTTCTGCTCCAACCCCTACTCCACGGTACGGTTCCCCTGACAGCGGCACTGCATCACCCCTCCTGAGGTCCTGCCCCTCCCCTCACGGCTGTTCCTTATCGCCCTCACCCCCCGCCCCCCCTCACCACCACCCCACACCGCCACCCGGCATCCGCACACCTGTCACATATCCCAGGCAACACCGCTCATAAATTACCCTCCCACCCTCCCCTTACAGCCTTATCTCATCCTGTTAGTGTCCAGCTAAGGGTGGAGGATGGGGGAATGGAGGGAGGAGGGGCTTCACAAAGCCGGACAAGGGTAATACCTTAGTTCAAATCTGACTGATATTATCACAGTGCTCGCTGTTTTTTGTAACACCAGGCTGAAGTGTGCTGTAATGTACGATGTTATAACTGCTAATTCCGAACGGATCAGTATCCACACCGGGAAACAAACGGAAGCAGAGGTGGGTTTTGGCTCCAAGTTTGGATCTTGCCGAACTGGGACCGGCCGCGGTCGTGTTTCGGTCGCGTCTCACGCCCCTCTTCCCCTGTCCCTCCTCAGGGGGTCAGCGAGTTCGAGGCAGCGCCCGACATCTACTTCCACCGCGTGACCAACCTGAGCCGCAACCAGAAGTACAGCTTCTGGGTGGTCGCCGTGACGGCGGCCGGGCGAGGGAACTCCAGCGAGATCATCACCGTGGAGCCTCTGGCCAAAGGTGCGAGGGGCAGTTTCCAAAATGGCCGCTCGTCACTGTTATGTGTCTGTCTGATCTACCGGTGCCTTAGTCTGTGAGACTGGAATTATGAAAGATCACGCCTTTCCATGTGACCAATCCAGTGCCAGAAAAAAACATTTCCAGAAAGGTCTGTCTCTTGCTTTGTCACCCATTTCGTTGCGGTCACCTTTGGGACTGAGAGGGTCGTTCTTACCCCCCCAGCTCCCTCCAGGATCCTCACCTTCAGCGGGACGGTCACCACGCCCTGGATGAAGGACATCGTGTTGCCCTGCAAAGCCGTCGGAGACCCGCCCCCCACCATCAAGTGGCTGAAGGGAAGGTGAGGACAGCTTCTCTGCTGGGGCTCGGCCAATGGCGGCTCAGCCATGGCGGCTCGGCCAATGGTGCTGCAGTGACCGAGAACCACAGCACTGCACCTCTGACTCAGTGACTCATTGCAATATCTGGCATATAGAAATTAGGTTTCATCAATGGGAATGCACTGAAGAACACAGCAGGCACAGATACGTTCGTTTTTGGCCGGAGCTTTTGAACGTTTCAGTGTCTGAACATGCTCCGTGGACGTGTTGAACAAGTTTCCCATGCGAATGTTGTGATAATTTGGAATGATTGATCGTGGCCTGTCCTTTCCTTTTAGCAACGGGACCCCGGCCCCAGTGCTGATTGACGGACGGCGGAGCATCCATAACAACGGCAGCTTCGTCATCCGCACTGTGAAAGCGGAGGACTCTGGGTACTACAGCTGCGTGGCCAGCAACAGCTGGGGCTCCGATGAAATTGTCCTTAACCTGCAGGTTCAAGGTAAGCAGGAGGCCCGTGATGTTGAGAGAAAAGCCCAAATGCACCCTCTGTCTTACATCAGCTTACATTCACTCTTATAGTCATTTACTGTATAGTAGCAAATCCATTACATTACATTACATTACAGGCATTTAGCAGACGCTCTTATCCAGAGCAACTTACACAACTTTTACATAGCATTTTATATTGTATCCATTTATACAGCTGGATATATACTGAAGCAACGGCAGTGTCCTTACCCAGGAATCGAACCTGCGACCTTTCGGTTACAAGCCCAGTTCCTTACCCACTGTGCTACACTCCGTCCTATTAGCCTGTTAACACTGTGCTACACCCCATTAGCCATAAAGGAGTGCGTCAGTGGAAGTAGCCTTTAGCCTTCAGGCAGTCTGGTGATTACAGAACTGATTTGTAGTGTGTGCTTGACGGCTGTCCCCTCGTCCGTTTCTTTCCAGTTCCTCCAGACCAACCGCGCCTGACGGTCACCAAGACAACCACCACGTCAATCACACTGTCCTGGGTCCCGGGAGACAACGGCGGAAGTTCCATCCGAGGTGTGTCCCGTGTGCCTGTCCATTACGTGACCAAACTGGGCCCGTACCCACCCCCGCCCCCCTCCCTCCCCCCACCACCTGCAGCCCCTGTGACATTGGCGGAGATCATTAAGGGTCCAATTCCACGCCGGCACTCTTCTTTGTAGGAGATTATTGAGAATGGATAGGGCAGATAAAATGAAGAGAAAATAGAGAGAGAGAGAGAGAGAGAGAGAGAGAGAGGGTCTGGAGAAGAAAATTAAAACCTTTATTCAAAAGGAGGCCCTGTCAAAACTAGGCGACTAGGTCATTCATCACAGAGAATAATAAGCACAGAACAAAATGGTGGCCGGGGATATAGCATACCCTGCTGGATATATCAATAAGGGTGTAATGAAATCTCATAATGAAGTGTTTTGTATAGAATCCCAATTCTTTCACCCTTTCCCAAAGTTAAATTTTTCAACATTCACCTGCTAACTTTATATATTGGAATTAGATTAGCATTAATATCTCTAATCCAGTTTGAACCTACTGTTAATCAGTTGTTTTATTTTCGGTCTGAAAAACATCTTTACTATCTTTTCAGTTCAGCGGGTCTGTGTAATAGGTTTTCGCGTGGGGTTGGTTCGAGCCCAGATATTTTCACGGTCATGAGTACCATTAATGGGTACCTACAGCTGCTCTTTGAAAAACATTACGGATTTTATCTACATTTAAGCAGAAAAGGTCTCCTGAGATTAAAATCTCTTTCGCAGGACAGCGCAGTTGACCGTAAAATGGTTTAGCATGCATATTCAGTTGGTAATTTTTCAAAATGCGCCTCGGGGAAAGAATTCAGTGACATAACCTTCAGGCCTGATTTATAAAGGGTGGGTGTCCAACCGTGCACCTTTCCTGGGTTTTTCGGTTCTCGAGTCACCTTTGAAGTGCTGGTCCGAAATGTGAAAGAATGATAATAACTGTGGCAGTGGTTTCTTTGCTGTAAGTCTAGACGGCAGGTGGGGATAAAGGTTACAGTTATGATTGATAACTGTAATATTCCAGGGAGATCTCACACTCTTAATGTTCCACACCTCTGTTGGTAAAATACCGAAGGACAGAACTGAGAAGTTTCCTTCCTAATGGATCTTCATCAGGTCTGAATTTCAAAAAAACAACAACACTCATTTCTACTTTTCACCCACTTCCGTGTGTCTTATATTTATGATTGAATCTCCCGGTTTGAGCCAACGCCTGAACCTTGAGCCCTTACTGGTCTTGTCCTGAAGAATATTATTCCCCCAAACTGCACTGCTTTCACAAGGCTTATAAGCAGAGTCTGTAAGTCTGGCAAAGCTAGAAATATGCCTCTGTTTACCTAACTTGTTTAGAATAAAATTAGAAACGTAAAGTCATGTATATATAATAGGACTGGTATTTCAGATGATGGGTTTGAATGAAATTATGTGTTATATGTGTTCATGACTGATGGCGGACCCCTCACAAAGCGACTTCCTGTGATGCAGAGACTTCCTTCCTGTCACACTGAGACTTTCTTCCTGTCGCACTGAGACTTCCTTCCTGTCGCGCTGAGACCTCCTTCCTGTTCGTAGGGTACATCCTGCAGTACTCGGAGGACAACAGCGAGCAGTGGGGAAACTTTCCCATCAGCCCCAGCGAGCGGTCCTACCGCCTGGAGAACCTGAAGTGCGGGACCTGGTACAAGTTCACCCTGACGGCCCAGAACGGCGTGGGCCCGGGCCGCATCAGCGAGATCATCGAGGCCAAGACGCACGGGAAAGGTGCGCTCCTTCCCCACCCCCCACGGGGTGCACGTTCAGAGCCCCAACACCAGGCCAAGAGCTGACCTGCCATTAGACCCTCTGTTAGGAGGTCAAAGGAGAGTTATGATGCAACACTTGGGAGAGGTATTGCGTTAAAGGACAACCCCAGCTTAAAACACTCGGTGACAGCACGTGGGGTTGTTGCCACAGTGTTTAATTGGAGAGTGTGACTTCGACTCACCATAGCACGAACTCTAAGTGTCAGATAATCATTTCAACCCCTTAGGGACAACAGGTCAGGGTTTTTTGCCAGGAATCCCCACTAAGCAACTCTCTGCAATACTCCTGCTGAGAGAAATCAATCATTTAGAGGACATGCCAATTTTGGCTTCGCTAGCAGCCTCAGTATTCCAGGGAATTTCGGCGTGACCGTAATCTCCATCTTTACTTTTAGCCTTTTAGCTAACGTTCTCACGAAGGGGGGTTGTGAGGGTAGTTCTGGCTAACGTAGGAAAATAACAGACTGGAACAGATCCAGAAGAAGCCTGACTTCGAATAGCAAGCGAAAAATTGGAAATAGCGATGAAATATATTACACATATCGGATAATAGACCCTGGAATGAATTTCACATCGCTGCTACATGTTTAATAACAATGTAAGTTGTTCCAAGAGTTCTCCTTTAAAATTCATCATGGTGCTTTGAGCTGTCGGTCTGGTTTTCTGTGTTTCACACAGATTGCATTACACGCAGCCTAATTCGTAGGGTGTAATTCCCTTTTCCTGTTTCTGGCCGCCCTGCCCTTTGCCCGTGCGTGCCCTTAAGTCTGTTTAAATGTCTGTTTCTGGCTCGAGGAGAGCGCTGTAATGCAGCACGTTTAGGGTAAATATCTGCGCAGCAGGCTCCGATCCATGATTGGGCCTACAGAAAAGGCAAATGCAACCAGGGACAAGGGCGAGACTAGGACTCCCATGCTTCTATTGATTGGGCAAAGTCAATGGCCATTTATACCCATCTCACGTTCCCACCCTACGTTACCTGTCCTATCTTCAGATAAAACACACATCACAATTGACTACCTGATTCTTTTTACACTTTCAGGTGGAATGGTGCTTCTAAACCAGGCTATTATTATTATTATTATTTTTGTTGTTGCTGTTGTGTTTACAAAAATACATTTTTAAACGCTATGCTAAAAAATACACCTTGCCGGGCTATTCCGATAGCCTTCCTGGGCGGTGAGCTGAGCTGGGTGACGTCAGGTGATAAAGGTTTTGAGTAAACCACAACATCAACCACCAGGCCATGTGGACCAACATCATCAGGTCATGTGACCTGACCCTATATCACCTGATGACAACCAGCTCAGTCCAGCACTGAGGAAGGCTACAGGCACAGGAAAATTCCAATAAGGAATACGTGGTAGTGTAGTAGTGTAGCGTTTTAAAGTTTATTTTTGTAAGCACAGGATATAATCCTACACAGATAAAAATATTATTATTATTATTATTATCATTATTATTTTTTTTTTTTGTGTGTGTTATTATTATTATTATTATCAAGCTCAGCATATGCTCAGGTTTCACACCTACCCCTCCTCTCTCTCAAACCTCCACAGAACCGCAATTCGCCAAAGAACACGAGCTCTTCGCCAGCATCAACTCCACCCGGGTCAAGCTCAACCTGATTGGCTGGAACAACGGGGGGTGCCCGATCACGTCCTTCACGCTGGAGTACCGGCCCGTGGACACGGCGGTGTGGACCACGGCGCAGCGCACGTCCCTGACCAAGAGCTACATCCTGTACGACCTGCAGGAGGCCACCTGGTACGAGCTGCAGATGAAGGTCTCCAACAGCGCCGGCTCCGCCGAGAAGAAGGCCACCTTCGCCACGCTCAACGCCGACGGCAGTGAGTCGGCCCGCACCCGGTCCCCCGCCCCACACCCTGTCCCGCACCCTGCCTCGCCCACACAAACAGCACTGCAGAAGAGCCAGTGGCTATTTTACACTCTATAGTCCACACAGTACTACAGGAGAGCCAGTGGCTATTTTACACTCCCCAGTCCACACAGTACTACAGGAGAGTCTGTGACTGTTTTACACTCTACAGGCCACACAGTACTACAGGAGAGCCAGTGGCTATTTTACACCCTACAGTCCACATGCATGAGAGAGCTGCCACTGATGGGAGGAGAGACTCAGGTGCATGTCTCATTGCCTACACCTGGGAGCTCAGCTTCTCCCCTCATTACTGTCACGAAGGCCCCCCCCCCTGCCGGTTGGAGCATGCCCACTGTAGCTACAAAATATTACGGGCCTAAATCAAGAGTCTGCCAGAGCCAGGAGCAACACAGCCCTTTTATCAATCCAAATTGGATGTGAGAAAAGAAAACCGAGCGTATTCTCACACAAAGTGCCGAGCTCAGCGCTTTTCAGAGCTTTAATGACAGGGGAGAGGGACAGTAATGGCCTGGAGAGGGAAGATTTAAACGCTCTCTCCTGCGGTATCACGCCGAGAGAGGAGAGAAAGGGGCTTACCCCTGTCCCCCCCACCCCCCCCCCTTTCACCCCGCACCCCCCCACGGTGAACAGGGCAGCGGTCCTGCCCCCTCGCCCGTTCTGCCCCCGGCCGTTAGATAAGAACTCCGGGCGCTGCAGTGACGGATGAGGCGGTGAAAGAACTCCATTTCCGTGCTGACGCCAGCTGCCACGGCAACCACGCGGGAGGGCAGAGAGCAGGGGAGTTACGGCACGTCCTTCACCGGTGCATCGATCGCCGCTGATTCAATTAAACCTGCCCCCCCCCAGGGCAGGAGGCACCAGTGACTGAGCGATTTAATGCACCTGCAGGCATTGTAAAGGTTAGCCCCCCCCCTCCCCCCTCATAGGGTCGCCTGCTGCAGGTCATTCCAGGACAGCTCCTCTCCCCGTCCACCACTTTAAGGTCTTTTGGAAACTTTCAGTTCCACATCCGGGGAAATGCTGAGGAAACGCAGGGAAAACGCAGGGAAAACGCTGACGGCTCTGCAATGCAGCTGGGACAAGCTGCCAGAGCAAGAAGCCGACACTACTGCTCTCGCTCCTCCGTTCTGCCTCTTCGCCTCGTGCTTTCCTTAACACGCTGATCCTGCGGTAAACTATAGCAGTGGCCCTTTTAGAGTTTAAATCTCAGGCACTGTGCACACAATCATTTATATAATTATTTGAGTACGAAACGTGGATTTTGTTTTTTTCCAAGAACAGAATTTAAGTCTTGGAAATGAGTTTTTCCCTTTTGCCAATAGGACATTTTAAGGACAGGAAGTAGATTTGGGTGAATGTGGCGAGTGTAATGGTTTCTTCTGGTATATACAAATGTTTGCATTTGTTCAGAATAGCTCACAACTCTTTTGTTTAACATAATTTTGCACTCTCAAGAGAAACCGAAAAAGTGAACTTCCAATGTTTTCCAGTAGGTGGTGCTGTATTGCTTCTATAATCAGCGAAACATAATTCAACATCCTTTCAAGAACCCAACATCCGACTCACAAAAACAAATGCATACCGTAACCTAATTTTCTTGTTTTCATTTCATCTTTTCAGTGGTTACAGTTCACGTAGTGCTGTTGTGTGAAGAAACAAATTAGTTTATGATTATTAAGCTGATCCTGGGTCAGTCGTTGCTCTGTTCAGCCACTGGTAATGTGTTGGATTGGGTCTGCGTCAGCTGATCTTGGGTCAGTAGTAATGACTGAGGCCTGCTTCGGTTGGCGTTCCCCCAGGCACCATCCCCCCGCTGCTGAAGACTGTGGACGAGAGCAAGGTCAGCATGGGCGGCAACGAGGGTCTGAAGATGATGGTGACCATCTCCTGTATCCTGCTGGGCATTGTGCTGCTCTTCATCCTGCTCATGCTGATGAGGAAGAGGAGGAGGGAGCAGAGGCTGAAGAGGCTTCGGGGTGAGTCTGTGGCCCGTAACACACACATACACACACACACACTCTCACACATACACACGCACGTACACACACACACACACATACTCACACACACACACACACACACACACTCTCACACATACACACTCACGTACACACACACACACACACACACACACTCTCACACATACACACTCACGTACACACACACACACACACACACACACTCACACACATCACTCATTACCTCCTGAAATGAAAGCCACATTCGCTGCCTGCATCCCTCCAAGGAACATGACTCACCACACCACGATTGTGGCTTTCACACAAGATTCTTCATATGAACAATGAAGCCAACTCCTCATAATTCAGAGCCTTTCTTTTAATCCTTTTCTAATTAAACTCACATAAAAAGTAACAGACAACCAAAGCTTTATTAATATACTTCCGTCCTCACTGCACTAACACATCATTCATTCACATCACTTGCAAAACATGAGTAACAAACTGAGAATATGACATTCGAAATCAGACGAGTTACACGCACACACCACATCACTGTACATACCTTCACAGTATACACCACACACACACACACACACACACACACACACACACATCAGTCATTGCCTCTCTGAAAGTGGAAAGCCACAACTTTCACTGCCTGGCAGTTGTGCCGTCCTGTAGAAGGAACATGGACTTCACCACCCATCGATTGTGGCTTTCACACAAGATTGCCTTCATAGTGAAGAATGGGAAAGCCAGGC
The DNA here is from genome assembly GCF_018555375.3 of Anguilla rostrata. Lineage (NCBI taxonomy): Eukaryota > Metazoa > Chordata > Actinopteri > Anguilliformes > Anguillidae > Anguilla > Anguilla rostrata. The sequence goes on from NC_057944.1 coordinate 10,041,085, forward strand.
TCCTCTTTCATTAATTCAGGAGCCCTTCTGTTTTAAGTCCTTTTTTCTAATTTAAACTCAATTAAAAGTGAACAGGACAATCCAATTTGAGCTTTATCAATTATTCCTAATAATTTCCTGAAAAGCGATCATTGCAAGCTCCATGGTGGCATCAGTTAAGGCATCAGATGTGTTTTTCTCCAGACTGGTGCAATCTGCAGCCTCGATCAGGAAGTTATTAGCCACACGTATAGACTATCATTAAAGATCAGTAATTGAGCAAGTTCCCACAATTCTGTTTACTTCCTGTCCTTCAGCTTGCAACTAACTTACATCTGATTTCTATTTTTTATTTCACAGATGCAAAAAGCTTGGCAGAAATGCTGATGAGGTAAGAGAAACTGAGAAGTTGGTGAATGATGTAGATTTTCCGCAAAATGGCAGGCTGAGTTACATGTGTACAGTTGGGCCACGTGTTCAGTGTAGATTACCTTTTAGTGCCAGTATACTTTTGATCCAACACTCACTAGAGATGGTAATGTGCTTGGCACTTAAAGCAGTTATAATAAGATTGTCTAAATTATGATGCCGTTATAACATGGATCTACACAAGAGAGACATGTCTGTGGCAGTAAGAAGCCTGCTAATCTTTCTGTGCGTGTGTGTGTGCGCGTGTGGCAGTAAGAAGCCTGTTAATCTTTCTGTGTGTGTGTGTGTGTGTGTGTGGCAGTAAGAAGCCTGTTAATCTTTCTGTGCGTGTGTGTGTGCGTGTGGCAGTAAGAAGCCTGCTAATCTTTCTGTGTGTGTGTGTGTGTGTGTGTGTGGCAGTAAGAACACGCGCACGCCGGACACCGTGAACAAACAGCAGCAGACGCTGAGAATGCACATCGACATCCCCAGAGCCCAGCTGCTCATCGAGGAGAGGGACACCATGGAGACCATCGGTAAGCCCTGCCCCCACCCCACTCGGCCCTTGCTGTTATCAATGCAAGGATGAAAACAGTCCCCTAATTCATGCGGTAATGCATAACCTGAATTCCTTCAGTTAACAACCCGTTTCAAGAACAGTTTCTATCCCACTGCTATAAGAACTCTGAACTCCCTCTGCTAATTACCTGTCCCCCTGTCTGCTGTCTAGCACTCCATGTATGTCTGAATTGGTTTCAAATGTTATTTGTGTTAAATGTCTGGGATATGTACTGTGGCAGAAAGAATTTAATTGTCTGTGCATGTGGTTAGTGTTGGGACCTGCTATTTTCTATGCTGTGTGTGCATAAGAATCACCGCCTTGGCAGTGTTCAAAAGATCGAACCTAAAGCAATCGAATCAGAGTGTGTACAAGGACATGACATCGTAAGTGAATGCTTGCTCTGGATCAGCATCAGCTAATGCAAACAATTCTACAGTTAATAAGCTGCATGACAGTGTTACAGGAGACTGGCAAGAGTCTATCATACTAGCACAGTCTAAATCAAAAATATTACATGTTATGTGATCTTACAGTGTACTATGTGACATAGTAAGAGTCATCATACATAGCCAGGTCTTAGTGCCATAGTGTTCTTGCAGTTGTGTGATCAGTCTGAGGGACATAGTGACATAGTAAGAGTCATCACACATAGCCAGGTCTTAGTGCCATAGTGTTCTTGCAGTTGTGTGATCAGTCTGAGGGACATAGTGACATCTCTCTCTTTCTCTCAGATGACAGATCTACGGTTTTGCTCACCGATGCCGATTTTGGAGAGACGTCCAAGCAGAAGTCGTCCACGGTCACGCACACGGTTCACTACCAGTCCCTCTCCCAGGCAACCGGGCCTCTGGTGGACGTGTCTGACGCCCGACCCGGAACCAGTAAGTCCCGACCCCCTCGCCGCCTTTCGCTTCCCAGAGCGAGAAGCAGCGAATCCTGATCCATCTTAATCTCCCGCAGTCATGCTGTGGGGGGCTGTGTTGGAAGATGTAACTCAGTTACGGCAGCACTGCGGGCAGTCGTGAACTGAATCATTGGAATCCACCATTTACTGATCCTGTGAGTTGGTTGCTGAGCCTAAAGCTCTTCTGTGAGCTGGTTAGTGGGCCTAAACCGCTTCTGTGAGCTGGTTAGTGGGCCTAAACCTCTTATGTGAGCTGGTTACTGGCCAACTCTCGTGGCTGGTACGAGCCTAAACCTCTTCTGTGCTGGTAGGGCCTAAATGTCTGTGACGGTATGCTAACCTTATTGAGCTGTTACTGTAACCTTCTCGAGCCAGCTTGTTACTTACTTGTTTTAAGGTTTGCATTAAGCATTGCTGTAACAATACCTGATATGTCCACCCTGAACAGATTTAGCATGAGACTCAAAGAAGCAAAACTGTTCAGATCATTTAATTTTGCCCCCCATCAGCTGGTGGTGCCGGCTGCAAGACTTCAGGCACCAATTAAGCACAAACCACACGTGAAGTGATTCTAGCTCCACTAATGGGGCTGGATTTCTGGCATTAAGTGGTTTGCAGGCATCCACAGTCACGGTTTATGATGGGGTCGTTCTGCATCAGCGATTTCCAACCCTGTTCCTGGACATCTGCTGTCCTGTAGGTTTTCATTTCAACACTAATTTGGCACACCTGACTTTACTGCAGCTCAGATAGACCTCTAGCTGTTGAATGAGGTGTGCTTTGTTAGGGTTGGAGTGAAACCCTACAGGGCGGTAGATCTCCAGGAACAGGGTTGGGCAGCCCAGCTCTAGCTGTTGATTGAGCTGTGCTTTGTTAGGGTTGGAGTGAAACCCTACAGGACGGTAGATCTCCAGGAACAGGGATGGTCAGCCCTGCTCTAGCTGTCGAATGAGGTGTGCTTTGTTAGGGTTGGAGTGAAACTCTACAGGGCGGTAGATCTCCAGGAATAGGGTTGGGCAGTCCTGCTCTAGTTGTTGAATGAGGTGTGCTTTGTTAGGTTGGGGTGAAACCTTACAGGACGGTAGATCTCCAGGAACAGGGTTGGGCAGCCCTGCTCTAGCTGCTGAATGAGGTGTGCTTTGTTAGGGTTGGAGTGAAAACCTACAGGGCGGTAGATCACCAGGAACTGATTTGGGAATCACTGCTTTAGGTCGTGTTCTGTTCCTGAAATCTGAAATAAAGCGTGAATAAATCCTCACATGGACATAACAGTCTCTCTTCAAAATGCTTACTTCACGCAATTGGTCAATTGAACCTTCTTTTTTGCATGTTTCCTGTTCCTGAGAGCTGTTTCTCCCAGCTTCACACTGAAGGCAGATAGAGAGTGTGCGAGTTTGCGGTGCCTCTCGCTTCAGGCTTGGAGGACTACCGCGCTTTTAGGCCTGAAATTGCCACCAGTTGACCTTGAGGGCCGCGGCGGGATGTCACAGGTGCGAGGTGTGAGACGGAATAGATCACATGACCCTCGCACGCACCCCTGAAGCGGGTTCAGCTGCTCGCCTGCGCCAGCGCAGTAGCGACCCCGCGCTGCTCTGCTGCGGTGGAGCCGAACTAATTACGTATTTAACAGCTCGAGCGTCACCTGACCTCCTTTGTCCAGGCAGCACGATCGCTTCCGAACACAGGGAGCCGGACTGTGAAATTTAGGGGCTCAGTAAAGCGATACTCCTCTGGCCAAGTGATGGAATTACCTGCAGAGCCCTGAACTGCTGTTGCCGTGGTATTAGTCACAGTCAGAGAGGGGCGGGGCTTTGCACAGGGTGAGCACAAATCACATTCTCGATTTGCGGTAGTGGAACATGATACAGACACGGGATACTGAATGGTATTCGCTCTGAAAGGAAAATCACTTTCTGTATTGATTAAAAATAGTTTTTTTGTGAAAGTGTTTAAGATTCATTTCAGTGCAAAGAGGTGTATTTTAAATATTTTACTTTAAACTTTACTTTTACTACTTTTAATACATTAACACTCCTTATGCTGTATGAATCTAAGAGAAAGTTATAGAAAAATACCTATTTTCATCTGTTTTATCTTGTAGAGAATAACACTGCTGCACAAGGCTTTCTTTGTGTGTGTGTGTGTGTGTGTGACTGTGTGTGACGAGTAGCAGTAAGAACACTCGCATTCTGGACACAGTGAACAAACAGCAGCAGTTTGTGTGCATATGTGCGTGTGTGTGTGTACACGCGTATGTGTGCGCGTTTGTGTGCGTGTGTGAGAAAGAGACTGTGTGTGTGTGTGTGCGTGTGTGAGTGTGTGTGTGTGTGTGGGTGTGTGTCGATGAAACATGAACTCAAGGAGAACTAAGAAAGTACACATTTCTGTGTGCAATTCTGGGTGCCACAGAATGAAAAGCTTCAGGGAAGTACAAAGAAGAGCAACTAAAGTGTTCTCAGGGAGTTCACACTTTACACAGTTCTGGAATCTTATTATAGTATATAGCTGGAAAAAATGTTTAAAATTTGTCTAAGCTCCCATATGCTCCTCTGGAGGCTTTAGCTCTGATGACCGATGGTGGTAGTTTGCGGTTCCCATGGCGATGGTGGGGTATTTATTCTGCGCCTCTTGCCGTCTTGCAGACCCCACGGCCCGGCGCACGGCGAAGGCCGGCCCCACGGCCCGCAGCCGCTACGCCAGCCAGTGGACCCTGAACCGCCCGCACCCGCCTGTCTCCTCCCACACGCTGACCACCGACTGGCGGCTGCCCACGCCGCGCGCCACCGGCTCCGTCGACAAGGAGAGCGACAGCTACAGCGTCAGCCCCTCTCAGGACACGGGTAGGGTCACGACCCCGGCGGCCATCTTACGCAGGGGCTCTGCCTCCACCCTCACACACGGAGGTGTGTTTTAGGCCCCCGCTCGAGCCTGGGCCTCTGTGATGCTGATGACTCTGTTTTACATATGGACTGGTGTGTGTGTGTGCGCGTGTGCGCGCGTGTGTGTGTGCATGTGTGTGTGTACGCAGACCGGGCGCGGAGCAGCATGGTGTCGACGGAGAGCGCCTCCTCCACCTACGAGGAGCTGGCGCGGGCCTACGAGCACGCCAAGATGGAGGAGCAGCTGCGCCACGCCAAGTTCACCATCACCGAGTGCTTCATCTCCGACACGTCCTCCGAGCAGATGACCGCCGGCACCAACGAGTACACCGACAGCCTGGCGTCCAGCACGCCGTCCGAGTCGGGCATCTGCCGGTTCACCGCGTCCCCGCCCAAACCGCAGGACGGGGGGCGCGTCATGAACATGGCCGTCCCCAAGGCGCACAGACCCGGTGAGGGAGCGCCGCCCAGACGCCCGCTGAGCCCCCGACACGCCCACTGAGCCCCCGACACGCCCACTTAGCCCCCAACACGCCCGCTTAGCCCCCAACACGCCCGCTTAGCCCCCGACACGCCCACTGAGCCCCCGACACGCCCACTTAGCCCCCGACACGCCCACTTAGCACCCAACACGCCCCTTAGCCCGCCGACACCCGACAGCCCGCTTAGCCCCCGACACGCCCGCTTAGCCCCCGACACGCCCACTTAGCACCCGACACACCCACTTAGCCCCCACACGCCCACTAGCCCCCGACACGCCCACTTAGCCCCCGACACGCCCACTTAGCCCCCGACACGCCCACTTAGCCCCCGACACGCCCCTTAGCACCCAACACGCCCACTTAGCCCCCGACACGCCCACTTAGCCCCCGACACGCCCACTTAGCCCCAACACCCACTGAGCCCCCGACACGCCCACTTAGCCCCCGACACGCCCACTTAGCACCCGACACGCCCACTTAGCCCCCGACACGCCCACTTAGCCCCCGACACGCCCGCTTATAAGGCTGTTCATCGCCTGCGTATGATTAGAACGGTCCCCGTTTTCATCAGTATTGTGTGATACTCATGTAATGCTCTGACATGTTTAAAAACCTTGTTTTTCTAAACATAATTGTTCTCCTGCCCTTTGTTGAATGGATGGCATCGATCTGTTCGCCTTGTTAGAATGAGTCTGTAACTGACTTCGACATGTTGGTTAGAACCCAGGGATGGGCGATATTTCAGGTCTCAGTGTTTGTAATGTGTTTGTGCCTGTACGTATTTCATAAGTGTCACGTGTTGCCTGTTTACTTGTTTGATTGATGCACCTTAAAGAAACCTGCTGGTGGGGAAACCCAACCCCCCTGCCCCACTGATCACGTCTCTCCCTGACCCCCACCCCCCAACTGATCATGTCTCTCCCTGACCGCCGCCACACACTGATCATGCCTCTCCCCGACCCCCCCCCCCACTGATCACGTCAACTCCCTGACCCACCCCCCCACACTGATCATGTCTCTCCCCGACCCCCCCCCCCTGACCATGCTCTCTCCCGACCCTCCCCCCACTGATCACGTCCCTCCCTGACCCCTCCCCACACTGATCATGTCTCTCCCCGACCCTCCCCCCTCACTTCCGACCCCCCCTCACGTCTCTCCCTGACCCCTCCCCCCATCACCATGTCTCTCCCCTGACCCCTCCCCCCCATTCACCATGTCTCTCCCTGACCCCTCCCCCCCATTCACCATGTCTCTCCCTGACCCCTCTCCCCCCATTCACCATGTCTCTCCCTGACCCCTCCCCCATTCACCATGTCTCTCCCTGACCCCTCCCCCCCATTCACCATGCCTCTCCCAGACCCCTCCCCCCCGTTCACCATGCCTCTCCCTGACCCCGACCGCTGGGTGTGTGTGAGGTCCCCAGACCGCCGTGCGGCCTGTTGGTCTGGGCAGCAGCGGTGTGGGTGTCAGCGGCGGGAAGACGAGATGGCGGATCGCGAGTCCCGGCGCTTCATTGCTTATTTACGGTCCGCGCGCGGGTCAGCTGCTGAGTGCATCAGGGGCTCGGGCCTCAGGGAGGGGTCAGCCCGGGTGATGTTGCATGCAGATAAAATGGCCTCTTCTGGGGGGGCACTAAGGTGTTACAGCTGTCTGGATCCACCCCAAGCGCGGGTTCCCTTTCCCTGATTGGCCCGTTCCCAGTAGGTGTCACGTTCACCATGCCCTGAAGCTGAAAACGGCATAGTGGTGTGTGTGTGACTACACCCCCGTGTCAGTCATGTGACCGGATAGTGCGAGCAGCACAGCTCTGGCCCCAGTCCTATATCCATGAATATGCTTCCTACACGGACACACTCGAGATGGATAGCTCTGCTTTCACCATGGTGACCTGCCCTGACCCTGAGTTCTATACAGCGGATCGAGTTCCCTGGGATGGGGGTGGGTGTGGGGTGGGGGAGGGGGGGGGGGCGGTATGAAATTCCATCGAGTGAGGACGGCATCAGTTGAAAAACATTAGGGGTGGCCCATGCCCAACACCCAGCTCCCCTCTCCCGTTTGACCCCTGTGACGACCTCACCTGTCCCCTGCCCTGCTCCCCCGGCCTCACCGGACACTGGAGCCCTAACGCTGACTCTGAGGATGTGATTGGCCTGCTCTGGTTACAGGTCAATCTCTGTGCTCTGCACAGGAAGGGTGGCCTGCGGGTCACCCAATCCACTTCAGGCTCCTGTTCTCTCCCGTGTGCTTTGTTAATCAGAAATATGAAAAAAAGGGGAGGGGTTCACACATCAAAGAAAAATAATCACACTTTGTCACCCTCCAGCAAATGAGTTAATGAATTATTTATGCATTTCTCCCCTCATAAGTCATGCTTGCTTATCAAGTGTGTGTTCTTGATTAGCAGTTGTGAGCAGTTTCTTTAAATGTTAACTCTACTGGCTATGTGTTGGGCATGCAAACCATGGTGCCCGCTTAGAAATGCCTTGCATTCTGTCTCAAACTTTTTTGACATCCCTGAACCTGTTGAAACTTAAGGAGTCATGGGAATACAAAAAACCAGTGCACATCTGTCTTCATATGCTTTCTCTCTCTAGAATGATTGATTCTGATTGGTTCTAGCAAGTTTTCGCTGGCTTTATGTCATAAGTGTACGTTTAAGTTGCCATGAATCCCCACTTCCAACAGACATCCGGGCTACACAAAAATGTGATTCTCTAGAAGAATTAACTTCCCTGGATTGAACTGAATTCGCTTATTAGCAAAAAAAAAAACATCCCTGAAAGTTGATGGGACTCATCTTACATCACAGACAGAGACAGACCTGGACAGATTCGTAGTGCTGTAAGGTTATGAGGTTGACAAATGAGTCTAGTCCATGCAGGCCATGCAGCCATGTTACCTGGGAGTGGATTAATTATCCTCAGGTCTCGTGTGTCCAAATGCAAGCTCAGGCACTTCTGTGTGTTTGCCCGTTGCTATGGAAGCGGTGCCAGTGCTGTGCCCCTAAGCCCTTTGGCCCCAGTCTGTACATTGCAGTGAAGGATTATAGTGAAGAGATAAAAACGTGGGGAGAGCTTTCTGCTGTAAACACAGCGAAAGTGCTTAGTTACGGTCTGCTGCATTTATTTCATGCATGACCACAATTTACAGGAGTGGCAGTTTAACAGTTCTCAGAGAAACAGAGAGAGAATCCAACTTGAAATTACCAGCCAATGTCTTTACTTAATTATGGTTTGATGTTAAAAAAAGTGTTGTGTGTTTTCTGTCATTTCAAGAAGTTTTTAAAAACATTTTCTCAGGTGAAGTGTTAAGTTGGACACGCCGTGTTTCAGTCCCAGCAAAGTGAGGTCTTAGTTTCTGCTTAAGAGCTGTTCATGGTGTTTGTGCTATTGAGTGTTATCACATTTTATGGATTAAGTCAAAAAAGTGAGCAGCAGAACAGAGCAGGCCTTACCCGGGAGAAAGCGTGCCAACAAATAACCAGGCCCGTTTCGCACCCGCGACTCTGACTTGAAAATGCACTTCTTGTACGTCGCTTTGGATAAAAGCGTCTGCCAAATGAATGTAATGTAATGTAATGTAATGACTGCCTGACATCACGCTCAACCGTTCCCATCTATCAAACACCCCACTTTTTTTATCCTTTTGAGTCCAAGGGGTCCTATCAGTCCCCGCTGCAATACGCAGAGCCAGATGGATCGTGCAGGAGCCCAGGCGCGCCGAACTTATGAAGAAAAAGCTTCAATCTATATTTAATCCAATTAAAGCCGGGCGCCATTCGTCACGCTGACTGCTTTAATAAAGGCCATCAAAGGCGCCGTAAATTATTAACACTGTATCTGGGCTCAATAATTCAGCAGGCCGAGGTCACGTATAGGAGCGGCGCCGACCGAGGGGGGCTTTTATACTTGGGAGGGGCGGTGCGGGGGGGGGCGGTGCATCGCGACGGATCACTCCAATTAAAGAGCGCTGGTCCTCTTCTCCCCGTAAAGGGGTTAATGTAGAGACGTGCAGCCTCACTGATGAACGCACAGCCACGCCCGTGGGCCTTATCCGCACTGAAATCCTGCGGCCATTTTGATGGGTTGGCTCTCCGCGGGTCCTGGGTCTTGTTCCTGATAAAGGTCACGGACGCGCAGCGCTATCTTTACTTGTGACACTGTTACTTTGAAAATGGCATCACTGTCCGCCAAACCGGGACCATGAAGTGCGGTCATGACGATAATAATATAATAATTGTAACATATTGGTAATATAATACTTTTTATTTAAATATATAGTGCTTTTTATCAAAAGCATCAAAGTTTTTTTCAGGCATACACACTGAAAAGTAAGACTCTGCAAGAGGCACAAGCGAACACATTATCACATGAGATTAAATAACAATTTTTTAAAAACGCCAAAAGCAAGGCAAAAATAGTCTAATAATAGTATACAGTATAATTTCAAAAGTGCAATGCAAATTATTTATATACATATAACACAGTTGTGAGGGTTTTGGTCAGCTTTGTGACAGTGACTTGTCGCACATGAGCAGCCCCTGCTGGTTAATCGGGTGCCTGCAGTCCCTCTGCTGAGCTGCACGTGATGCATCGTCCTCTGACTCGTGTCCGTGTGAGCCTGGCTTCCCCACTGCTGTGTGATGATCTCACCTACTTCACAGGAGAGCTCTCTCCTGATTGGGTAGCAGAAGTTGCAGCAATGATGCTGCTGATGATGAATGTGACTGGACATTCCAAATTGAGGAAAAAAAAATGAGGAAAAGTTATTTTTGTTGAAGTGAGACTACATGAAAGCTGCACTGGCAAAGTTGAAGGTCAGCAGTCAGCATGTAAGTCAGAAACTCTAAAAGGTTATGTTAAGAGCCCTTTAAAAAACACAACTTCTGGGGGCTATCTTAAGATCAGTATGTAGTGAGTTCTTAAAACATGGGACAAAAGTAGAAAAGGTCACCCACACTGGGCTTGTACTAATGTCATTACTTACAGCAAGTTTTAGCCAGAGTTGCGTCATTGGCTGAGTTGACTGTTAATACAGCAAGTTACTTAGTCGGGGTTCAGAGTTATCTCATTGGCTGAGTTGACTGTTATCCATTACTTCTAGTTGGAGGTTCAGAGTGAGTCAGGCTTGTTCAGGTTCATAGCGTTCACGGTTATGAGAGTCGACCCGGTCAGGGTCATAGCACCCGTAGGGTTCCGAGCCACTGCACCCTCCCCTGTGCTTCCTGTTTTGAGCTTTCGCCTGAGCTCTCCTCTCTCCTCCCCCCCCTCCTCTGCAGGAGGCGAGCTGGTGCACCTGCCCCCGTACCTCCGGATGGACTTCCTGCTGAACCGCGGGGGCGCGGGGGGAGGGGCCTCGGCGTCGGGGCGCGAGGGGGCGATGGGCCAGGCCTGCCTGGAGCCGCAGAAGAGCCGCACGCTGAAGCGCCCCGCCCTGCTGGAGCCCACGCCCGCGGAGGGGGGAGGGGCCGGCGGCACCGCCCGGGAGGTGCAGCAGTGGCAGCCGGGGACTGCCTCCACGCTCCCGCTGAGGGAGGCGGGGGACCTGGCGCAGGCTGCCAAGATCAGCAGCTCCCAGGAATCCCTGCTGGACTCCAGGGGACACCTTAAACAGAGCAGCAACCCGTACGCTAAGTCCTACACGCTGGTATAACACACAGCGCACTGGCCGGACTGCAGGACCAGAGGCTGCCCACCCCCCCCTCCCTCACCCACCCCCCCACACAGGAGGAGGAGGAGAAGAAGGACGAGGAGGAGGACAAATAACAATCACAAAGACAGACAGACAGACGGACAGACAGATGCTTTAAAAAAAAAAAAAAGTTGTACATATATCCGATTCCAAAAGGATGGGTGACTTTTATTCTTTCTTTCTTTCTTTCTTTCAATCTTTCTTTCTTTCTTTCTTTCTGTCTTTCTTCCTCTTCCTTTTTTCACTTTCTCACTTTTTATTTTCTACTTGAGCATTTTATTTATTTTTAAATTTACTCCACACAAAGATTGCCAAAATAATTAATAATTTTATGAGAGAGAAGGTAATATTAAAATGATGGTGGTGACAGTGATGATGACCATGATGATAATGATGATGATGATTAATTTTATTGTTATATAAAAATTCAAAGTATATATACATATATATATATATAAATGTATATCTGAAAACAGAACTAAGAGGAGCCTGGACCACTCAGCAGGACATGCCGTTGCATTATTTTAGTTTTCATCTGAGTGCGAGCGAACTAATGCAATTTTTCTGTTAGTTTATTTTATTGTTTTGGTTCTCGGTTGGTTTTTTTTAATTGAAACGCATCTCGATAGCTGAGGGGAACCAGGTGAACGAGAAGGACAGAGAGAGCTGTCCGCCCAGCCCGATCTTCTCAGATTGCTACATTTTAAAATCACTTTCCTCTGACTGCATGGGGACTGGGAAAAAGACGATTACAATAGTAAACGGCTGGAAATCCAACTGCAAATTTTGTCACATTATGAAATTATACAATGTGAAAGATTTATTATAATTATATATATATATATAAGAAATCACTTTTATTTGTGGATATTACAGGGAAAAAAAAAATGATTTGGTTAATAAAGTCCTTAGTCATGTTTGCACACTTCTGGTTTTACTTAGGAAATTGGGGCTCCACCCTTTAACCCCCCACTCCCCCCACCCGCTGTCCCCCCGCCCCCCATTTCTGCAAACACATAAAAGCACAGCTGACACATAGGAGGTGCACAAACCACCTGTACTGTGAGACTATTTTAGAGGACGGGCCGTTCTGCAATAACTTTTCCAGGTACTGACACAGAAAATAGACCACCTGTGTGGCCAGTGGTCACCCCCCCCCCCCCTCCTCCACCCCCACCAGTGCCCCAGCGGCACTGCTTTTTTTACAAGCATCCCTTCAAGACCAAAGAAACATCTGGCCCTCCGCTGTCGACGTAGGGTGTGGCGTGCGAGTTGGGCGTGGCGATTTCGCCTAATTCATCACCGATGTTGCGCCCTTGCTGAAAAAAAAAAAAAACTCCAGAAAAATCTGTGAAAACTCCAAATTCGGGCCCCTTCGCTGACTGGGGTGTCAGCTCAAAACCGTCACCGCTGCCATGCTCTTCGTACCCATATCCTGCTGGGAGAGCTTTAATTATCTGAGGGTTAAGAATGCCTTTTTTCAGATTTTATCGAGGGTTTATAAATTTGTCCTGAAGAGTCTGGGGTGTGGAGTTGTTCCTCAGTGAACTGAAAAGTCGAAGCATTCACCAAGTTAACAAAACATGCTCTTGGTATGAATTTTTGTGGGTATATTACTTTTAATTAATGACCTATCATTTCTCAAATTTTTTTTCTTTTTTAACAAAAACATAAAATAATATGGCCAACAAATGGTGCTGTGTAGCTACTTTAAACTATTTGAGAAATGAATGTAGATTATTAAAGTCAGTGGATTGCACTGTGCGTCAAAGATCAAAGGAAATGTTGACAATCTTGAACAAAAATAGCTGTGTCTGCCAGTTTCACCGCAACTGCGCTGATCGGAATGAATTTCAGCATGGCAGCGATGCAAGACAAGAGATCAGGTTAATGCTGTCGCGCTGACGCGCAGCCGCCTCTAGGGGGCGACGTGATGGAATCAGGTACTGCTGCTGCACTGGCCTAATCACTATGAGAGAAGGGGCGCCGGTCCTTTTCGGCCTGCCTCTTTGAGAAGCTCAGAATGCTCTTGGTGCAATACTAGGTCCTTGTTTACTACCCTAAATGTGATTCGCTGACCGTTCATTTTGGCTCGACCCAGGTTCAGCATGTGTGGAGCTCATGGAAGTAAGGGGCATTTTGTATACAAAAAATCTGTATTGTGTTTTAAAATTTGCTAGCGTCTAAAGATCCAGTGTATTACTCTCTTCCGGTATACATTAACTGTGTTGTGTGTATTTCTATGCACACTTATTAAAACCTTTAATGTGACATGCTATCTGTAGTGTTGACTACTGCGAGAGGGAGGATGACAATTTAAAGGTACAGTAGATGGGCAGGGAGAGGCCATGACGGGGTCCACCAGTCTGGGTCACATGATGAGAATGTGTTTGTGTTGGTGCTGAAGTCCCCAAACCACAGTGCCTCTCAATATTAGGATGTCAGCTGGGTTGAGGAGGGGTTGGTGGGGTACGCCCCTAAACCCACATGCCACTCTTTTTCAGGATTTTCATGATTTCCTACAGAAACATCTACAGTGAACACAGAGTGAGTGTACTGTGGTGCTCTGGTGCCAGTGTTGTATGTAACACACAGTGAGCGTACTGTACCCAAAGACTCTGGTGCCAGTGTTGTATGTAACACACAGTGAGCGTACTCTACCCAAAGACTCTGGTGCCAGTGCTGTGGTACAGTGTGCATTTGCTGTACAGAAGATGTCACCGGTGAGCAGCGCTGTCACCTCGTAGCAACAAGGCTCCAGTCTTTATTCCCAGCCGGTGCTCTTTCTGTGTGGAGTCTGCATGTTCTCCCCGTGTTTGCGTGGGTTTCCTCCGGGTACTCTGGCTTCCTCCCAGAGTCCAAAGACATGTTAGCTTAGGTTAATTATTATTATATAATAATAATAATAATAATAATAATAATAATAATAATAATGATGGCTTGCATTTATATAGTGGTTTTCCAGCATTCAAAGCACTTAACAGTGAGAGGCTAAATTGTCCTTGGGGTATGAGTATGTGAGTAAACGGTGTGTGTGCCCTACGATGAACTGGTGACCTGTCCTGGGTGTATTCCTGCCTCTCACCCAGTGTTTGCTGGGATAGGCACCGCCCCCCCTGCAACCCTGACCAGGAGTAAGCGGCTTAGAAGATGCATGGTTGAATGGATGGATGAACGGAAGATTCCACTAGTTTAGAGTTTATAATTGGACAGGAGACAGATTTTTCCACCCTAATGCACTCTTTTACGATTTTGGACTGTGGTCATTCTTCATGACTGCACAGAGGATCACATGGCCTAGGGCCTGCTGGGATATCTCCAAACTGAAATGGGCGACAGCGGGGTTCTGGGACGAACTCAGGAAAAGCACTTGTTTGGGCATTCAGAGCATTTATTAATGCCAGGACCCTAGTCTACCTTACAAACTCACTGTGAGGTTTTCTGCATGCAGATTTTTTTTACATTTATTTTGTTGATGGGCCACATTGCAGTGTGTTCTATTTTTAATCAAATCTCTCACTTTGTGAAGTGTGGAAAACAGCAAGAAGCGTATTTGAACCCAGCTGATTCTGCCTCAAAAAAGGTATGCAAAGCAGTGCCATGTACCTGCGAAGGCTGCCCTTGCCCCAGTTAGGTTGCTGTGTCAAGGCCATCCACCTGGTGCATGCTGGGAATTCCGCATCCAGCCAGATTCATTTCCGCGGGATTATTATTTCCGAATCCTCTTTAAATTGCTCGCGGAGAAATTTAATGATTGCGTCGAGCCTCGGGTGTGGGGTTAAAACAATAGCCGGTGAAATCGTAATCCTTTTTAGCGAAACACCCGAGGCACGCTTTGAGTAGATAGTAACCCCCCCACGCCACCCCCCCACCCCGTGTGGCGTCGAAATACTGATATCCGACTGGAGCGTGAGTCGCTGCGATGCCCGCGCTCTGCATTTAGAACCTCGGTGCGCTGACCCGCCTGCATGAGCGATCGTGTCCCGCTGCAGACGGGCCCTCTCCAGATCTCTCCTGCTCTGAAGACACACTATTTTAGGACAGCGAGCTCCCGCGTCCTCTGTCTTTTTTTAGTCTCCCGTTTCCCGCCCCTTTTAAAAAAATAAAATGTAGGTTAGGTAGGTTACGCCGTCGTCCAGATGAGTTTGTTCGCTTCACGGCGTGACAGTCCAGAAACGACTAGATGAAACGTATTGGCCTGCATAACGTAAATCTTACCTCTGATAGCCATTCATATCAGGCTGCTGGGACGTATTCCTCACGCTGGTTTCAAACTGAATGTCTGTGTTTATAAAGGCACGTTTACATCTAATACGTTCATCTGTTCATTTTGGTCTTTGTGCTGCACAGTTGGAATGCTTGCTTTCTCCAGATGAGAACGTGCTGAAGGTCTTGAGTTGAGAAGGCCCAATAGCTTATAACTGAGGCCAGGATGTGTTTGTTTCTAAGTGGCATTGGAGGGGTTTGTGACGCTTCAGCTGGTTCATCAGCAGGTACATTTCTGTAAGGTGAAGTCGCCGCTCTTCTGCAAAGTTCGTCCACCAGAAGTTTCGTCCAGATGGCAGGTAACTTTATACGTTTTTCCATCATTTTCAAACGATGAGGATAAATCTCTCGCACGCTTACTTACTACACCATGCATTTTGTTCAGTGACTAAACTTGATTTACCCAAACGACACGGTCACAACAGATGCAGCCTGAACCCGACTGGCTCTTAAAAGCAGTTACTGCAAATACTTGTAAATACTTGTTAATGCTGTAAAATGGTGATAGTGTACAATTTGTATGATTTATTATGAAAATATGTGGGTCGTCGTCATTTTGATTTATACTGTTTGAAGGTGACGTTTCACCGATAACATCTTTCAAAAGCCTCAGCCCTCCTACCCCATCCCATCTGCGTAGCTGCGTTTCAGAGCATTCACTCTCTGCCCATGGAGCTCACTCCTGCTACGCTGTCCAGTGGAATCAGGTGCACCCGACCTCCGAATCCCGGCCTTTTGTAGAGAATGTGATCTGACAGGAGCACTCCGAATAATGCTTCGCTGTCTTTATGCCTAACATCCCTTTGTCAGGTCCAGATTTCGTGATCATCTGCAAATTTTCCATGATTTTTCGGGTGAGCATTTATTTATTCACTAAATAAATGGTCAGCGATGAATGGTAAATGGACTGCATTTATATAGCGCTTTTATCCAAAGCGCTTTACAATTGATGCCTCTCATTCGCCAGAGTAGTTAGGGGTTAGGTGTCTTGCTCAAGGACATTTCGACATGCCCAGGGCGGGGTTTGAACCGGCAACCCTCCGACTGCCAGACAATCGGTCTTACCTCCTGAGCTATGTCGCCCCTGATGAGAGAACCTGGATAAAACTCACTCCAGAATCTGCGCTGAAGTACCTGCATGAACTCACCCCTCAAACGGGTGTGGTCTGAGGCACGGGATGTGCAGGCAAGTTCGCTCGAGGTAACCACTCCGAGCTCCTAAATCTGACATAGCCCAGCCGGAAACTTCTGGAGACCAACAGTAAAGTGTCCCGACCCTTTTGGCTGGACTCCTCCCTAAATTGCGCTATTGATTTTGAAAGTCTCGCGCTGACTGACCGGCTGACCCGACGGCAGCCCCCCCCCCGGGACGTTTCGATGGGAAACTGCACTTCATGACCCTGCGTTAGCACAGTGGGGAGGGATGGGTTGGGCTGGAATGTAGGGGTGCACTTTATTACTCAATGTGGCATAGCAATTCTCAACACCCCCCCCCCCCCCAACCCCAGAGCTACCCAACATGATGAATTGAGGCCACTGATGGAGATTTACTGAGAGTCTCTCGGCCAGCATTATTAACCACCATCATAAATAAGCCCAGAGGTTGACACTCTGTTTTCCTTCTTCCTTCCTAGACTTGCGGGCTCTAAAGAATGGACCGTGCTCTCTGCCTTGCAGTTATGTGGTGTTAATTACCACCATTCGGCCATACGTGCACCCCCTGGCACAAAATATAGGGGGGGGAGTGGGTGTTGTGGGGGTATTTTTTGGGAAGCAGGTAGTGACACCTCGTTTGTTGTCAGAAGCCTAACTTAGCACTATGTGCAAGTCCCACAAATTGTGTGATTTGTGGAAGGTTCTGGAATAAAACTGGAACACCATTCCATAAGGGTTTATTGCAAAATGATCTAAGTGTCTCTGTGGGAGTTTCAGTAGTATTGAAGGGCCGTGGCTAACACACTCACTGTATGAGGCACTGTGCAGATGGCTGGTTTTTATTTTTTATTTTTTCTTAAATCTACATTTGCAAGGCTTTAGTTTGTTGATGAATGTATAAACGTTTGCACAGCGGTGTATTGTATTATACATCTGATATTTCACTGTTACGTCAGTTTTGATATAAATTACACATATAATTTTACTGTTTTTTTAATAGATTTTTAATTCAAGAATTAGGCGTTTCTTGTTACTTTGACGTTCCGGTGACTAAGGTGCTCCTATTCCTGCTATCCAATGCCAGTTAATGTTTGAGGGGACACATTTAAATAGGTCAGGTCGTCAAGTTACTGTTCCTGTGATGTTGGTAAAAAAAAACAAGTTTTAGGGACAAGGTTACTACCGCATTGTATATAGTTTTAGCACTCAGCATACTCAGCATGACTCTTTCAGTTTTCTTAAATGGCAAAAAGTTTCTTGTCTGAAGGAAAGTGTAGTCGTATGTTGGACATTAAGATTACGTGCTAGTTTGCCATGTGATGTTAATCTGCTCAAATTACTCCTCGAATATTCAACCCAACGCTTCCCTAGGGTTTATTATCTGCAATACACTTAGCCACACAGTAGACACTCAATCCAGAACAGTTTACACAGGTTAAATGTGTTTTTATATGCTGTCCATTTATACTGTGTTTATAATGTTTTACTGAGACAGTTCACTTTTTGCAACTCCTGCTACATTAGACAAGTATTGACAGGCTAAAGTAGTGATATGTTTCAGAGGAAATAGTACTTTGGGCCCAAGAACAAAGATTTTTAAATTCAGTAGAAGGCCTTTGGGGTCAGTGGTTGCTGCATCAACTCCATTTATAAATTGGGTGTAAATTATGTTGGATGTAAGTAAATGTGGTGCGGTTTTCTAATTTATTTGTTATTTTCCTTATGTTTCTTGTTTTTGGTCTATTCCTCATTTTTGAAAGGAGGTCATTGACTTCCAGCAATACGATATATGCTTTGAAATGGTCATTAACACTGGTGACCAACCGAGGGCCGGCGGAAAGCCCTGGCAGCTTCCCAGCGAAGCCTGAACGTTTCCCTGTGACATCACGCTCAGACGTTTAGCAGATGCTCTCTTCATTTAAAGTCTAATCCCCATCCATTATACAGCCCTGCAGCCTGGTTACCTGTATCCGCTTGAGCGCAGTGACACGCTGCTCTTAGGGGTATTTAAATGGAGGGGTATTTAAATGAAGTCTGTTTTCATTCAGAACTAATACCTCCACCACAACAAGTACAAACATCCTATGTAGTATTTAATCCTGCTCTTGTTTTCACTACTGTGAAGTGACTCCAGCGCATTCAGCTGCTGGGTTTTGGTGCTCGTATTCTGGGCTTTGAGCGCTGGGTCTGAGGTCGTCCTCGCTGAGCTCCTGAGCGGCGGAGCGTTACCCGCGGCTCCGGTTAGCATCGGCAGCGATCGCACGCGCTGTTCATTTCACGCCTGATCATGTGACAGGAAGCCCCCGGCCCCTCGCTTTTCAGCGCTTTGCGTTCAGGAGAGAGGGCGGCGTGTCGCCTTTGAACATGTGCAAAAAAGGGAGACCATATCTACCTTTAAAGCTGTTTCAGGCAAAAAGTAACAGTTATTTATGTTAACTTTTATTTATGTTTTACTTTTTCTTTTTTTTACATTTATTTGGCCAGAAAGTCCCTTTAGATAAAATCTTTTCTTCGAGGGGGGAAAATAAGCCACAATAAGTAAAGAACAACTCATTATAAATGACATAATTCACAGAGACTTCGTTAAAACAATTACAATCTCCATGAAAAATGTTTTCCACAAGGGTAATGAATTCAATTAAAGGGAATCAACATGGTTGACTGAATACATTAAGTAAAGGATAATGTTCAGAGTCAGTGGTCTCAAAATAAACCCCAACGTGGTTGACAGAATAAAGTAAAGTATAATGTATGGAGAGTGAGCCAGTGGTTTCAAAATAAGCCCCAACGTTGCGATGCACCCCGGCACAAAATGCAGGCAATCTTAATCACCTTGACAGGGCTCATTTTGAAAGGATTCACCAGCTTGCTGTATATTATCCCACTTAATACCACAGCCATTTGCCAAGAAAATGAATTATCTCCCACGACAGACCTGTTTAAATTGATTTTATTAAGAGCTGCTGGGTGGCGCATTCGCTTAAGGTACCAGGCTGCGGTGCATGGATGAGCCCCACGGTCTCTACATGGTGCCAGTGACAACTGCGGCCAGTAGTTCTGCAGGGCAATCTGCAGTTGGTGATTGCATACAAACATCCTACAGTATTTAGTATCTCACCCTGATTTCGTTTTTGTAGTGTCGAATGACTCCTTGTGAAATCCGACATATTCAGCAGTAGGGAATTGGTTTTCATATCCTTGCCTTTGAGTGCTGATTCTGAAGTGTTCGACAGACACCTGGTGTATTGTTTTATGCACCCCATTTGCATTAGTTCCACCTGGCTAATGACACGCTGGCCTCCGTCTGATTGGTTCTGCGACACCATTGTCATGAGACCTGAGGCTGAGCCAGGCTTTAGGGAGCTGTCTATGCGGTCAGGAACACACAAAGCCATCTGTGTACTCCAAGACCAAATGTTGCGCCTCTTATGCGTACGAGAAACAACACGCTGTTCTGAGGACAAAATTATGATTAAGTGAGGAGGACAGTGAGCAACTTCGCCGCTGGCCTCACAAATGATCAACACAGTGTCATCCAGGCAAGGTCTCTGTTAGTTCCATCGTCTGATTCGTATTCCCTTTCTCTGGAAGGTTCCTCTAACCCCTGTGTTCCCCAGGGTCAGCATTCAGAAGGGAAACACTAGAGTGTTTTTTATACAGCTTCTGCTGTTTAAAGCTGTTTAAAAACTTCAATTTGCAATATACTGTAGGCCATTGTGTATTTAACTGCCATCAGAGAACAAACGATGCTGGGAAAGTTTGCACCTTAAGCTATGCTACTGAACCAGTTCAAGGATGACCAGTTCATAGTTTCTTATATAACTTTATATAATGTTTATCCATGCAGCTGAATGCTTTCCGAAGCTGGTCATGTGTTGTGCATATTGGCTTAAGTGTAGAACAATGGTTCTCAAACTCGGTCCTGGGGGACCACTGTGTATGCTGCTTTTCATTCCAACCTCAACAGCAATCCCAGAATTTTAACAAGCTGTGAATTTTTCTTAATTAGGTGCTTTTCATGTTTTAGAGCTGGGGTCCCCAGTCTTATCCAGAAAGGGCCAGTGTGGGTACACACACCTGATTTTAGTAATCGAGGTGATTAGCAAAGACTCTATTGGTTGATACTCTACTGCAGGTTAAACACACATGCTTGGTAATGGTGCACCTTTCTAATATTCAGTGGATAAACAGCAGGGCTCTGTCTGGGGCTCCAGGGCTTGTGGGTAAGTGAGTTCTGCTGGTGTACCCCCACGCTGCAGAGCCTCTGTTTACTGTGCTGTGACACATGATGTGTTTCGAGCAGCGACTACATCACAAGCAAAACAACTACATTGATTTGGTAAAGCTGTGAATGATGTTGCTACCAGTATGTAATTTCTCCCTGACAGGAGTGAAAACAAGTGTGACGTCTCTAATTATAAAATGGAGACCTGCGGAACAGCTGTCTTTTTTTACACCTTGTGAACTCCATTTACTGATTACTTAACCTGTGTTTCATTTCCACAGGTCCTATGGGTTCCTATTTAAAACAGGGAGAGATTCATTGAATTTCATTAGTTATGGCAAATTTTAAACAAATACAGTATAAATTTTTTAGTGTCAAGCTTTTCATTAATCTCAAAGTAATTGAGCCCGTGCTGAATAATGAAATACCTTCCTATTAAATTTTTTACAATGTGATTAAGCGATTGGAGAGGACTCTCCGGGCCATTACGTGATGAATGGAAGCCACCTTAACGTAGAGGTTTGACATATAAATATTTAACCTTCAAATCCATTATCTTCCCTTCTCTAGTGTGCAGTGAGAGAGCGGGGCATTTTGTACTGATTGCCGTATATATCACAGAATAATAATATGTGGCCACCTTGTCATAATTCATCTAATGTAGTGACTGGTTGGACCAGAGTCAGAACAAAATGATTTCCCCATTGGCTTTACAGTATGCTTTGGCTTGATCTGCCCATATTGCTGTTGCTTGTGCATCAGTAGAACTATGCAATAATCTCCATATACATCACACAAGACAATAAGAAAATGTTTTATTTACAACGTTCATCTAAATGTATTGCTGTTCTAAAGAACAATGAAAAAACTCACTTGAAAACGTGAATAAACGTGGTTCTTTACCACAATGTTGGCCTTTCACCATGTTCAGCAGCTGTCTCCTCCCTTCACGCACTGCTAATACTTTCACAATGCCACGCTATGTTAGGAGAATATAATGCGATCAAACCAGAGTCAAATATGTATTTGCAATACTTTATGTCTTAAAATTCTGATGGCCACCCTCAGCAGATTTAGGGGAATTTTCAACAACGCACGTTACTCACCAAAACCATAATTCTTTTTGTGAGTATTGGTAAAAACAAAAAGCAAAAGAAGATCATGCTTTATAATGGTAATAAATCTTATAGGGATTTTACTGGTGTCTAGAAGGTTAAAGAATTTTAAATAATTGACACATGTCTGCTGTGGTTCCTTTTCAAAAAAACACACATGCATCTGTGAAGTGTCCGGACGAATGACTCCACGCAGGCTGAGAGGGACAGGGTAGCACATGGTTTAACCTTGTGTTGCCTGTAAAGCAGCGGACCCTGGAGCTGGTGTAGGTTGGCGCGGCGTTTAATTTGTTCACCAGAGCCTTTCAGCCCTGGCGCAGAGAGGATTAGCAGCCACCGGTTCACTCGGGGCACGGGCTCAGATCCGGAAAGATCCGCGGAATCCCTCCCATGTTGCCCGGTGGTATTTTCCCCCCTAATCTCCAGGCACGCCTGCGCCTCCCTCCCAGCGCTCGGGCAAGCACATTTCCAATGAATCTGCAGGTCTCTCCATCCACTAACTTAAAATGCACTGTGTCCTCACCTTATATTTAATGGCAAACATTTTTTTTTAAATAAATGCTTTTTTTAAACTTGTGGCTGGAGGGGTGGCCCTTTAGCAATTAGCACAGAGACTTGACTCCTTTGCAGTATGTTGTTTAGCAGGTGTTTGAATTTATTACGGTCTTCTAATATGCTCACTATTCGGCTGGTTCGTTCAGACCGTTCTGTTCAGGCCACTGAAGTAGATTTTCATTTGTAGAGGTTGAAGGGGGTTTCTGTCGTTCTATCAGTTTACAGCCTCTAGCTCCTGTGCTCCCCACTTCTGCTTCCGAAGATCCCTGTTGAGGTTTTTTACGCACAGGTGTTTTTCTTCTAGACTTTTCTGACAGCCTGCTTTTCAAAGCTATTCTATGGAATTCCCGTCACGTCTGCAGGGCAACAAAACCAGCTGCACTCTGGGTAAAAAAAAATCACTGACAACACTGATTTGGAATTAAACATTCTAACATTCCCTACGGAATTTTGAGGGGCAGGTGCTCAAAGTGAGAAAAGGGCACGCCAACCTAGAAAAACAGTTTCACTGCACCCACTTATTACACAGGATTTAGTGCACCAAAATGAATGAATGAAAATTAATGACAGCAACAGTAATAATATAAATATTAATTGTTTTTGTGAAATGAAAGTCGCGCATTGGGCACTTGGGGCAAAAATCGGGCACCCAGAACTCCCTCCCACCCCCACTATCATTCGCATGCACTAGCATTAGTACAGTGTAAGACAGCTCCGGGTACTATGTTAACAGAATTGCATTATTATTATACTTACTCTTAGTATTCGTATTATTATTATTAGTGTTGCTGTTTTTCTCTGAGGATGCAGCTGAGGCCTTGATGTGTCTGTGCTGCATCCTGGCCCACGCACCAGGAGGGCCTAGACCCCCAGCCTAGTGCTGCACGTGCTGTTGCACTGCACGCTTCCACCCACTTTCCTCTTCCCGCTGCAGTCTCACTTCACTCACCTTTACGGATCCATAATAATCATTTTTCATGCTGTACAAACATTACACGCCCCCCCCCACCCCCGCCCACCCCCACCCCCGCAGAAGCCTTCAGTTCAGGCCTGCGTTTGAGCTTTCAGTCTGCCCGCCTTTATACGCGATTATCGTATTCGCGGCGGACCGCGCTGCCTCGATGGTGACATCACACTGCGGCCCATATATGCAACAAATAATGTTAACATACCGTTCCTTCTGCGCATCTGCCTCTTTATGCAGCTCGATTTGTCTATTTTTGGCGGTTATGAGTCCAGCCGAGCGGGAAATAATCATTCGGCTGTCGGTTTCTGTAACGGCGCAGATGATTAATTGTCATTAGTGATCGTACACCGTGAAATTGTTTCATGTATCTGCGCATCCTCCGTCGGACGCACATATAGAGTGATAAGGCACGTTTGGGTGAAACATGGATGGATACTGTACGGCCATCTGCCTCCCAACTAAATAAATAATGTCTGAACTGCGCAACAACTACATGCATGAAGAAGCCAGAATTTCAGCATGTAATAATAATATTATTTTTGGTTGAGGGTAAGTGGGTCTACACACCATGATCCTCTTGGAAGGCTGGGACTTTCAGAGGCCCCGTTTGGACCACCCCTGTCTTCTGTAAAATCACTGACACTGTTCTGCATGTGTCGGAAAAGTATTTTAATGTTTAATGTCAGTAAAAGTCTGTAATAATGCCTGATTGATTACGAATGCAGCAATCACTGGGCTTGTTTGACTTTTCTAAATACGGTGCGATTGTTAACGTGCCGTTGTAAAGTGTTCCGCAGGATTCATGTGACAAGGGTTTTGAACTCTTTCTTTTGTTCACGAGGAACACGAGAATGCCTCAGGGAATGCCTGACTGCACCTGAATGTGCTCTGTATTAGCACAGTAAGCCACACCTGAATGTGCTCTGTATTAGCACAGTAAGCCACACCTGAATGTGCTCTGTATTAGCGGCAGTAAGCCACACCTGAATGTGCTCTGTATTAGCGGTAGAGTCACACCTGAATGTGCTCTGTATTAGCGGTAGAGTCGCACCTGAATGTGCTCTGTATTAGCACAGTAAGCCACACCTGAATGTGCTCTGTATTAGCACAGTAGGCCACACCTGAATGTGCTCTGTATTAGCACAGTAAGCCACACCTGAATGAGCTCTGTATTAGCGGTAGAGCCACACCTGAATGTGCTCTGTATTAGCACAGTAAGCCACACCTGAATGTGCTCTGTATTAGCACAGAAAGCCACACCTGAATGTGCTCTGTATTAGCAGTAGAGTCACACCTGAATGTGCTCTGTATTAGCACAGTAAGCCACACCTGAATGTGCTCTGTATTAGCACAGTAAGCCACACCTGAATGTGCTCTGTATTAGCAGCAGTAAGCCACACCTGAATGAGCTCTGTATTAGCACAGTAAGCCACACCTGAATGTGCTCTGTATTAGCAGCAGTAAGCCACACCTGAATGAGCTCTGTATTAGCACAGTAAGCCACACCTGAATGTGCTCTGTATTAGCACAGTAGGCCACACCTGAATGTGCTCTGTATTAGCACAGTAAGCCACACCTGAATGAGCTCTGTATTAGCACAGAAAGCCACACCTGAATGTGCTCTGTATTAGTGCACAGTAAGCCACACCTGAATGTGCTCTGTATTAGCACAGAAAGCCACACCTGAATGTGCTCTGTATTAGCGGTAGAGTCACACCTGAATGTGCTCTGTATTAGCACAGTAAGCCACACCTGAATGTGCTCTGTATTAGCACAGTAGGCCACACCTGAATGTGGTCTGTATTAGCACAGTAAGCCACACCTGAATGTGCTCTGTATTAGCACAGTAGGCCACACCTGAATGTGCTCTGTATTAGCGTCAGTAAGCCACACCTGAATGTGCTCTGTATTAGTGCACAGTAGAGTCGCACCTGAATGTGCTCTGTATTAGCACAGTAAGCCACACCTGAATGTGCTCTGTATTAGCACAGTAAGCCACACCTGAATGTGCTCTGTATTAGCACAGTAAGCCACACCTGAATGTGCTCTGTATTAGCGGTAGAGTCACACCTGAATGTGCTCTGTATTAGCGGTAGAGCCACACCTGAATGTGCTCTGTATTAGCGGCAGGAAGCCCTATTAGCCATATCTCAGGGTGAGTGACTCTCCTTTCTTCATTGTGGTGATGGTTGGGCCAGATGGTGGTTGGCTTAGCTCAGGTTATTGGCAGTTTTCCATCTGCTGATCGTTTTCAAAGAGCTCAAGTATTAAAAAATATGCATTTGACAAAAATACATATGAAGAAATCAGGCTCAACCCAAAGGTATCCCTTTTTACTTTATTCTTTTCTGAAGTATGACAGAGGAGTCAAATAATTCTTTACAACTATACCAGCATTGAAACAGTTGAGGTGTTTCAAATACATGCTAAACCAAACTCTGGTTTATAACACATAAGAAATGACAGAACTATCTAAATGACCATCTACAAAAAGACCAGTACATTTTCAAAAAAAAAACATAGCTCAACCCTCCTTCACGTTCTTCTCTGATTAATCTAAAGGGAGACCAGCTGCAGCAGTCTGAAGACAAATCCCCCTTCGGGCTGTGGAAACTTCTGGAAAGCCAGGACCACACTTAGCAGGTAAGCAATAACCGCCCTCTGTTTTCGGGTTTACTGTCTGGTCAGGAAAAAATAAGCTCCAGCCCTTTCCACTGCAACATGAAATTCTTGGGCCTTTATATAGGTATAAATCCTAGGCTAAAAAAAGCACCAGCCCAACATCTCCTCCTGTGAGATCTGTTGCCATTTTTTTAGAGGGGGGGGGGTAGGTGGCAGCCAGCATCTGGAGAAGGATCTCAAGGACTGTGGCAGCACAGTTACCTGTTCTGGTCCTGACTGGCCATGCCAAGGACAGGCTATGTGATGAGTTCTGGGATGGGTCCTGGGGCGGGTTCTGTGAGGGGTTCTGGGAACGCCACATCAGGCCTGGACCTGTCACAGCTGATGCAAGAGAGAAACCTTCCCCCTCCTCACACGCACACACACACACACACACACACACACAAACACACATACACACGCACATACACACACACACGCATACAAACAAAACCTCTAAACAGTGCTTTTAAAAAGTCTTATTTAGAGGCTGTCAGTGATTTTGAAATATAAAAACCATGCCATCTAACATCTGAACTGTAAAATAAAGTGCTCGTGTGCAGCAGGTTTATACAGGAGGTGTAATTTCCTGAGGTGAAAATCGAGGCCATTCCCTTTGTTGTTTTCTACGATTGTTTTCTCTCTCACTTTACATTGAACTGGCTGTTTTACTGTGGACAGATTTAAGAGATATTTAAGGTATCAGTTCATTTACTCATGAGGATAAATTAAATAAATACCAGGAGAAAAAGTGTGTATTCTGTGCATAAATGCGGTTGTGCTGGAGATTGTGACCCAGAAACTGAATCCCAGCGATAAGGCCATCAACCTTGTGGAGGATGAGGATCTGCCCCATTTGCACATGTGAGGAACCAATCAGGAAAAGAGACACGCCATCTTAATCATCACTGGCTTGAAAGGCCACCGAGTCAATGAAAGGGAGAATCAATATGCCAGAGTTCAGAGTTCGCCGCTCGATATGCTATTGACCTGACCGAAATCCACCGTAATCCCTCTGCTGATTCCATTCAATAAGCAGCTCCACGCACTGCTTGCCTTGTTAACGTAACAAAACATAACATAACATAATGAGGAGAACAGCCCATTCAGCCCAACAATGCTCGCCATTTTCCTGATGAAATTAGTACTCTGATTACCTACAGACTAGATAGCATCTAACACCGTATCAAGCCTAGTCTTGAAAATCCCCAGAGTTGCTCCCTCTACTATATGACCTGGCAGGCTATTCTACACGTTGACTACTATCTGCGTGAAAAAATTCCTAATGTCTGAACAGAATTTACCTTTTGCTAATTTCCATTTATGTCCCCTCGTTCTACTAACAGAACTGAACCTGAAGAATCTCTTGTAGTTCACTTTGTTGATCCCTTTTATGAGTTTAAAAGCCTCAACCAAATCACCCCTGTCGCCTTGTACTAAGCTTGAAGAGATTAAGCATCTTAAATCTTTCCTCATAGCTTTTATCTTTCATACCAGGAATCATTTTGGTTGCTCTTCTTTGAACCTTTTCCAGAGCCTCTATATCTTTTATGTAGTACAGGCCCCAGAACTGCACACAATACTCCAATGTGGTCTAACACATGTATTATATAAGATAAGTATGGCTTCCTTTGATCTATACTCAATACTTTTGGCTGTATATCTCAGCATCCTGTTGGCCGTTTTTACTGCTACAACACACTGCCTAGAACCTGAAAGGCTTTGATCAACCGTTACGCCCATGTCTTTTTCAAATTGAGCACATTATAATTTTGTTCCTCCGTTCCTCCCATAATGTAATCCTGCCTAATGTTTTATTTCCCACATTTAGAACTTTAAATTTGGCTATATTAAATTTAATTTGCCAGGTTTCCGCCCACTCCTGGATTTTATTTAAATCTTTCCTCCTGAAGAGTGTTTCTGATCTGTCCAACAAGTGTGTGAAGGGTTTTTTTCATCAGCGCTTTTAAAATGTTGCTTAAATTGCAGTCCCACCCATGTAAATAACCGTATACCTCAAGTATACCATTTCATACTTAAGAATAGTTGTATAATTAAGTATAATTAAGATTTATATCAAGTATACTCAGTATACTATTCTTTCACATGGGCATTTACAGGTAGTCTGTGATTTTGAAATTATATTTTTTACAATCCAGTTTAAAATCTATAACAGCATTTTTTTACTTAGAGAACACATTCCAAGGCTCGAATCCAAGTCTTAAAGGGGCAGTTCTTCATTTGTGCTGGATCCTGTTCTGTGACCTCTCTGTTTTGGGCTGTGTGCATTCCGGAAACTATTTGCTTGGATCCATCAACTAAAATATGTATCAATAAAAATCCACAGGTTGCGTGTGATGCCCCCCAGTTCCTAATCGTTTCCCAATGCCCCACCCACCCAATCTGGAATCCTTACGTCCCTCCATCCACAATAACCCCCCCATTCCCTCCCCCTTTACGAGCCGCAATCACGGAATCACTTCCCCCGCTTTGCCGTAGTATTTTTTAATGTATTTACGGGACCTTAGAGATGCTTGACAACACCCTCACACAGGCTCAGGACCTGTGACAGCAATTCTACATTTAATATTTAAGGAAGATTTAGGAATTTAATGCTATTTTTAAAGTAATTCATACATTTCATAAAATAAGCAGTATAGGCATATATTGTGATATTTCCCACTTTTTTTGTTTTGTTTTTTTGTCACCGATAAATAACTATCATAAAAGCAGGGGTCATGGAGATTGATCAGATCGCAGAACGAAAGACGTATTCAGAACATCATAATTTATTGTTACAGCAGTCAAATAATGGGTTACATATAGAATTTCACAGACAGGTCAGTGAATGACAGGGTATTGCACCCCCCCTCCCCCCCTCCCCCCCCCCATTTGAGTCCGTACAGTATGATTTCTTTGACATGCAACAAAAGACGCCCCCCATCCGCTGTGGGAAGCAGGCTGGGACCCCCCCACAGCCCTAGGACTTTTCGTCAGTCTTCTTCTTCTGGAACTTTCTGAACTGAGACTGGATGGCCACCGCCGCCTTCTCAGTCTCGGGGGCGCCCATGTCGATGTCGAAATCCTCCGGAACGTCCTTCTTGGAGGCGTCTGTGGGGACGGGAAGTGAAATTCAGCAGGGTTGGGTTAGGGTTGGGTTAGAGTTGGGTCAGGGTTGGGTCAGGGTTGGGTCAGAGTTAGGGTTAGGGTTGGGTTAGGGTTAGGAAAATGGTAAGTCTGAGGGTTAAGGCCAGTTCATGGCTGCGTTCAGCATCTTGAAGAACAGCTAGTACATAGGTTTGTTATTGATTTTGAATGAGCCAAATATTTGCTATATGTCTACTTATGGCCATGTGCAATGAATGCACATTTCTTCAGGGAAAACTTTTTTTTTCAAAAAGATTTTTAATGACCTCAAACATATTATTTTTCATTTGTATTATTTCATTCAGTATATTTACCTTGTTTTTCATCACTTTTAAATTAGTTTTCGGCTGCGTTCAGCAGCTTGAAGAATGGTTAGTACATGGTTTCTCAATGATTTTGAAAGAGCCAAATATTTTCTATAGTAGCATGTGTATATCACCTTGCAAAATTATATACGTATTTTTTTCATAAATTGTAACCTCGTTTATCCTGAGCCATAAAGTAAACTCGATGCAGATATGACATTTTACAGCACAGAATAACTTTTTTCAAAAACAATACGTTTCCCTTCTAAAATGTGCAGTACTGTACTAACATTCAGTGCCACCATTAACACATTAATGCTGACTTTACGTATGAATTTTCACACACAATCATTCTGATGTATTTGTGTTACAATCACCCATGTAATTATGATGTTCCATCCGAGCTCATCTGTGCAATGGTCAGGCTATGCAACTGCAAGGCTTAATCTTAAAGCTAACGGAGCATGGAGTCCAAGTGATAATACCAAACCTTAATCTCCCATAGATACCCTCTCTCTAATTAAAAGGGATTTCTTAGTCCCCATGGGGCCTGTGGGATTCTATATCTATATCATTCAGATCTTTGAGAGGCAGGATTAACCATTATAAATCTCAAATTAATTATTTGTATGCTGTGCACTTTAATCTAATCCATGCATTTTGTTGTAATGAATATTGAATGAAAAAAAAAAAACATAAGAAAAAAATATGTTTGAAATAGGACAGATTTTGGTAATAGGTGTAGATCATCATACATTTTTACTTGGAGTAAGATTCACAAGATAATGCATCACTTTTCTCATTTCAGACTGAACTTTGATCATAAAACTATTTTTTGTGCAGAAACATTTAGATTTGGTCTTCAGTCTCTGAAAAACAGTCATGGAACATTCCATTCAGCACAAAGTTGAACTAATAAGGAGAGTAATGCTTTCTAACCAACCAAACATGTTTTTTAGTGGAGATCTTGTGTTTAATTTTATTTGTTGAAATGTATTGCACGTAATGCAATACAAAAAACAGACAAATTAATAGATATACTAACAAGTTCTTCTTAACGAATGGTGGGCTGTCTGACAAACAAAGGCAGCAATAAACAAACACCAAGACAACCAATAGGACTAAGAATCTGAGGACAGAGGGGAGGAGGGGGGCCCACAAATCACGACTTGAAAACGAAAACCAGAAACGAAAGGAATACCAGAAACGAAAGGAATACCAGAAACGAAAGGAATACCAGAAACGAAACGAATACCAGAAACGAAAGGAATTTTTGCTAGAACCAAGACCAAATCAAAATCAATGTTACTGTTCTTGAGCAATAACATTAAGTGAAAATTCAAATGACCGTTAATAATTTTTTTCTTTCCTTCCATACAATTTAACACACGCTTAGCCTACATTTCCACTGGCCCAGCTGCCAAAATAAATATGATCTTTTTTTAAAGGGATTGCCATGTCAAAATACTTTTTACATCTACAGCACTACAGCAAAAAAAGGTGTCCTTATTAAATATGTAAATCCGCCAGTCTAATGGGCGTGCTTCATCTTACTGAGCGATTTCGACCAATCGCAGATGTGAAATCGTGGATGACTTATCTGTTGCTGGGGGATTTTTAATTTTGAGGCGAAAGGCTTCCCAGGATAAAACAATTCTAGCAGTAATAATATAGTCAGCTAATATATAGCATAGTTATTTCGTTTTCTTAGTCCCTCAGCTTGCTAGCAATAAATAAATAAACACATGCGCGTGCGCACACACACACACACACACACACACAAACACACACACACTCACAGACAGAAATACCCTCAAGATACGTTCTTCCATACTGTCAGAAAACACCATGTGCAATTACTTTTCTTATGCAAAATAATATTCATACACAAGACATTAAGCTCACAGCTTCCTCTCTGAAGACAACAAGCAGTGACTGCTCGGGAGCTTGATTAATTTTTCAGGCTTTTTCACCCTACACTGGTAAAACAAGGCTTTCCCCGCAAGCCCCAAAATCAGAGAAAACACGTTAGCCGTCCAAAGGCGTTCTTCTGTTACCAGCGCCTGTGTGCGGAATCCCACCCATCCACGAGTCAGGGGCATCGACTAGGGGCCCCGCAAACACACAGGACTGAACATCGGCTAGGGGCCGCCGCAAACACACAGGACTGAACATCGGCTAGGGGCCCCGCAAACACACAGGGCTGAACATTGGCTAGGGGCCCCGCAAACACACAGGACTGAACATTGGCTACGGGTCCCGCAAACACACAGGGCTGAACATTGGCTAGGGGCCACCGCAAACACACAAGGCTAAACACTGGCGAGGGGCCCTGCAAACACACAGGGCTGAACATTGTCTAGGGGCCCCGCAAACACACAGAGCTGAACACTGGCTAGGGGCCGCCGCAAACACACAGGGCTGAACATCGACTTGGGTCCCCGCAAACACACAGGACTGAACATCGACTTGGGTCCCCGCAAACACACAGGACTGAACATCGACTTGGGTCCCCGCAAACACACAGGGCTGAACATCGGCTAGGGCCCCCACAAACACACAGGGCTAAACATTGGCTAGTGGCATTCTGAGGTTCATTCTGAGGCCAGGGAGATGTTTGACTGACAAAGACTCCTGAGTCAGCGAAGAGTTGCTCTGTCCTGTCTGGTGATGACACTTAATCGATGGCATGACAGCCGCTGGAAGTGTTGCTGTGCGTTGCTGTTTCCTGGAGATGCGACTGACTGCTAAAATGGCCCAAGGAGCTTATTTACTGCTTTACTAAATTACTGGTGCATGTCTAATGCGGTCTCCCACTTATTCACAGAGTACCGAGAGAAATATCGTTTTCCTTCGAATGGATGGATGGATGGCCAAGGATGGATGGTTCTGTCCATGGCTGTGCGGAGGGCTCACGATTCACTTGTGTGGGGGCGAATCATCAGCCAGTGCTTCTGGAATTGGAAGCGTCCCTGGCTTCTGTAAATAAATGTAACATCTGGTGGCACTGAGCCTTCCCCCAGCTCCCTTCTTCGCGACCTTCCTTTGCGGGAGGAAAAACTGTAGATGCCGTGTCCGTCGGCAACAACAAAGTTAAAAAAAACCAGCCCAACCAAACCTGACCCACCCAACAGAATCACCATCGGCAGGAAATGGGCCCGCTGGATTCCGCTCTACTTCGGGGGCAGAAAGGATGCGACAGATACGTCTAGCAGTCCGACCGTGCCCGAAGACTTTAAAATCACGCTGTTTTTGAGGGGATGTGTGTGTGGAGGAGGAGGCACAAAAAAATGTCTTTGAGCCTGTGATGGTCAACACCCAGGAGATGAAAGGCACGTTTTGTGATTGGTAATTGTTGTGTAGCACTACACATGGTGCGAAAAACAACATCTGCAACTCCAGTCCCACCTCCTTAAATGTGGGAGAAAAACAAGTGGACAGATGGAACGGTGTGATTATTTTTTTATTTTTTTATTTAATGGTTGTACCCTTCAACCAGGGTACAATCACATAGATGATCCTCTTTGGAGATTGTGGGAGGGGTTGGTGGGTTTGTAATCAGGTGGATTGTAATCTGGCTGAGTGGAGCCTACTCAGCTCCAATAAAACTCCCCCAGGGAGTTTCCCTACGGGAAGGGGGGGGCAGGGTCAAGGCAAGAGTTGAATGAAGTGAAGTCTGTGTGGGAGAGCAGAGCGAGCTCACCCAATCAATAATTTGTAGTTCAAAGGAAGATGACAGACAGGCTGGTGGAGTGGACAAAGGTTTCTCCTTTAAATTTTGATAAATTGTTATTTTATTATATTCTAGATATTTTTTCACTTTTTTTCTTTCCTTATTAGTGGGGAATGGTGGGCAGGACCTGACAGGTGAGAATTTATTTTTTCCAAAATTTTAAATCAATCAATCAATCAAACTTTATTTGTATAGCACATTTCATACAGTAAGTGCAACTCAATGTGCTTCACAGAAAATAATTGCAAAGAATAATTAAAATAATTAAAAATAATTATTTCAATTATAATTAAAATAATTAAAAAGAGAAAAAGGAACAAACAAATAATAATAATAATAATAATATTAATAGTAATAGTAATAAAAATTAATAAATAATACAATAAATAAAAAATAAATAAAATAAATAAAAGCAGTGCAAAAACCTCGGTAAAAGCAATGCCAAAAAGGTGTGTCTTAAGTTTTCTTTTAAAAATGTCCACAGATTCAGAAACCTGTAGATCCTCCGGCAGGCTGTTCCAAAGGCTAGGACCATAATAGCTAAAAGCTGCTTCTCCATGCCTTTTTGTTCTAGCCTTTGGAACAGTTAAGACCAGCGTCGGACCAGAACCTCACGGTTCTGCAGGGAACATACCTAAAAAGCATCTCGGATAAATAGACAGGTGCATTGCCATTTAGTGATTTAAAAACCAATAAAGGGATAAATAAATAAAATCTATTCTAAAACTAACAGGCAACCAATGCAGGGACTTTAAAATGGGAGTGACATGTGCTCTCCTTCTGGTCTTTGTCAGTATGCGTGCGCGTAAGGCATATTGATTTATTTTTCTCACACTGGAACTATAGGGTTGGTTGGAAGATTAATATATATGTCCAGTCTGAGTTCAAGGGTCAGGGGGGGTCAGGGGGGAAAGGGATTAATTGGAGAGCCTATCCTCCACAGTAATGGTTTTCAGAAGTAGCGAAAGGGCTGGTGCAGCAATATATCACCGCCGTGAGCCAATCCATGCAGCGGGGGGAAATTCCGCTGCGTGACATCGCCCCGAAGAAGATGTTAACCGCCGCCAGAGAGGGGGAGCGACGACAAGACCGCTGTATTCCGATCTTTCCGGTCCTAGCTAGAGGACACTGCCGCACGCAGCCCAAAGGATCGATAAACCTTTCATTTCTTTTCATCGGCCTAACAGTCCAGCGCTGGCGTTGGTGCGTGAGACAGAGCTGATGGATCGGATGCCAAGAGCTCCGCTGGAAGGACGTCGTCCATTCCTTTCGGTCAAACGAACCAGACTCTGTTACGTCATGAGAGAACGAGGACGGCGAAGGCAGGGGAGGGTGCAGAACCCCCGCTAGGAGCCTCCCCCCCCCCCCCCCCACACACACACAATTCTGAACGTGCCAATTATACAAACCATAACAAGTCTCAGGGGGAAGACCGAGCCCCCTCTGGAGGAAACAGCCGGGAAAAAAAGACTAAAATAAAAAGGCCGGGTGTTTAAGAAGTGGGGGAAGAAAGATAGGTCATCTAACGTCTACTTTAAGAATACAACATCTATTTCTAAAAACTGTTCAAATGTAGCGGTTTATCGTCATATATGAGCCCCTTCCTAGTGTGAGGCCTTAGCAGGTCTGTTAATGACTAGGCTGCCTACTTGTGTACCTTCAGCAAACACATACAGCTTCAAGTCATGGGAAAGATGAAAACTCAAATGCGTATTTCAAACCGACTGGTTAACCCATCCAGTAAAATTGTTTAGTACCAATTAGAGTAAAATCCTAAATGTGAGTGGATTTAGTGTCCTCTGAAGGACGAATGTAAATGCGGCTTATAAATCTTTATGGAATATGAAAGCGCTCATTGTTGACATGACAAACGCTCATAAAATGGCACGTGCACTCTCAGCCAATGAAGGTCAAATGTTAGGCTAGCTCATGAATTTTTCTAGCATAAAACGATTTGTTAATCAAAAGCTATTAATAGCAGTGAGCCGTTCATGTGTTGAATGCGTGCGTTCGTCAGGTGTTGGGTCTATATTTGTCTTTAATCAGGGTATTATCTTTGCTGTGTTTTTGCACATAGCTTAACCATCCCAGTCAGGCAAAAGATCCATTTACTAACAGTACTGATAAAAGCCACAACGGTATCAGAAAACAAAGCAGCTAAAAACTCCACTCTTTGCCCAGTTGGAAGTAATTATTCTAGTAGTAAGAAACAGGATGCACAAACATAGTGCAGAACAATTTGCGTTTGGTTCGATTTTGATTTGGTTTTGGAAAATAATCATGGATTTTTTATTTCAATTTTGTTTTTCTTTTTTTTTTTTAGAAATATGAACGTACCATGAATTACATTCATACAACATTTTTAATCGACATTTACATTTTTAAAAAAAAGAGCTTTAAAACTTTCAATCTGTTTTCAAAGGCCCCAATGATGTGACTACAGCAAAGAAGTTGCATAAATTATCAATTATAAATTATCTCCCTCATCAACACTACATGGCCAAAAGTATGTGGACACCTGACATTCTGCATCTCATCCAAAATCATGGGCATTACTAAGCATCACTCACACTCACATACTAAGCATCACGCACACTCACATACTAAGCATCACTCACACTCACATACTAAGCAGCACTCACACTCACATACTAAGCAGCACTCACACTCACATACTAAATCACTCACACTTACAGACTAAGCATCACTCACACTCACATACTAAGCATCACTCACATACTAAATCACTCACACTTACAGACTAAGCATCACTCACACTCACATACTAAATCACTCACACTTACAGACTAAGCATCACTCACACTCACATACTAAGCAGCACTCACACTCACATACTAAGCATCACTCACACTCACATAGTAAGCATCACTCACACTGATATACTAAGCTACACACTGACACACTAAGTCATAAATGACACCACCCCTTCCTATCCGCAGGCGTTAATTACACCATACGCTCCGACCAGCATCCTCTCGCCAACTGATTCCCATTCCTGCAGCTGCCAAGCTGCTGCTCCTGATGGTGGAACGACCTTCACCAGTCAGTCAGGAAGGCAGATTCCCTGCCTGCTAAGACTACACCTCAATGTTTGTATGTTAAAAATATCTTTATTGCAGGTCCTGTGGCAACCACCTTGACAGTGGGGCTGATATGGTTGAAACTTTGCCTGTCTCTAGCTGTTGTGCTTGCTTGTAGTGAATGTGTGTGTGTGTGTGTGTGTGTGCGTGTGTGCATGTGTGTGTGTGTGTGTGCGTGTGTGTGTGTGCGTGTGTGCATGTGTGTGTGTGTGTGTGCGTGTGCGTGCGTGTGTGCGTGTGTGTGTGTGCGTGC
Source organism: Anguilla rostrata (assembly GCF_018555375.3). NCBI lineage: Eukaryota > Metazoa > Chordata > Actinopteri > Anguilliformes > Anguillidae > Anguilla > Anguilla rostrata. The sequence continues at coordinate 10,077,473 of NC_057944.1, forward strand.
GTGTGCGTGCTAATTTCTCTTCCCGCTGTAACACCCCTTTTCTCAAAGCCACATTACTGAGGGTAACACCGCGCATGCTGTGGAATGGGCTCCTGTATTAGCGATGGCGATAAGAAGCTGAGAGCGCCGCCATCCCTCCTGTTATAAAGGGTAAGGGCCAGATAACCATGCAAACGCACAGGTCTCATACTGCTACTCCGGTTCATATGAACGGGAAAACCTTAAGGACCGAGCCGCCCGCGCCCGCGTAAATACCGCGTAGGTGCCTCCCCCCTCCCGCCCCCCCCCCACCTGTCCTCGACACAGGCAATGCCGCGACCCCCTGGGAGCTGACGGCCGCGGCTCTCTCTCTGTTTCCTGCCCCGCGTTCGGCTCCTGGCGTTAAGCACGGACTGACGCGTCCGCTGAGGCAACCGCACCTCTGCGTGCGAAGCAGTGGATTAACAGCCAAGGACAGTCCACAAAAGCCCTTTCCTAACCCAATCAAAAGCCCTTTCCTAAGCCAATCAAAAGCCCCCGTTTCCTGGCGGTTTTGATCCACTACACAGCCAAAGATATAACAGAAATAACAGTTTTTGTATTTGGCTCAATTGTGAAAATATTGCTAGAGATAGATTAATCATTTTTTAATACAAACAACCTACATCCCTTGGCTATGATTACACAACACAATGAAATTTCTGGGACATACCATTCATTAGCAATCTGACCGAAAGTACCAAGAGTGAAATCTCACAATTAATCATGAGGCTGCGGTGCAGGGTACATCATAATAGCTTTAAAAATTAACACAAAGGCAATTCAATAAAACACAAAGGCAATATTATTATTATTATTATTATTATTATTATTATTATTATTAATCCTTTATTTAACCAGGGAAGATCCATTGAGAACAGGTTTCTCTTTTTGAAGGATGCCCCAGGAGAAAAGCCAAAGAGAACAGTGGCAAGTAGGAAGTCAGACAGAGAACAGGGGTAAAGCCCCAGGAGCAGTTGGTTGGGTTAAGGGCTTTGTTCAAGAGCCCGTCGGCTGAGTTCTTTCTTGGGACCCAACTTCGTCTTTCCAGATAGAAGTCAGCAGCTCTATATGCCCACCAGGGGCTCAAACTGGCAACTCCACAGTTGCCTGTTGAATACCCTACCAGTAGGCTAAGGATAAAATTACATTTAAAAATGTATGGCATTGGACAAAGGCTTCATACTCCATGTTTACAAGATATTGAGCACATATTACAGAGCTGTATTCTGCCAGTATGGCTACATTGTGGCCTGGCATTTGAGATTTATTTAATTACTTTATCTGTGCTCACTTTTATTGCCTTTTATGTTGTTTGGGCCATAACGACTTTACACACAAGGAAATACTTTTCCCAATAATGCGCTTTTTGTTCTTGTTTTTCAATATTTCTCACGGCTTCCAATAAAGCGGGAAGGCCCGAAAGGAAACTGGTTTCAAATAACCGATTTATCTCAAGGTCCTTATCTGCAGCAAAACTGCTTTTCCAGTGACAACACACCACCACTTCTCTCTCTCTCTCTCTCCCTGGAGTCTGTTTGACATGGTCGTGTTACTTGTTCGGAATCCACCAAAAAGCCATTCAAGAATGCAGAGAAAGTGTTGCCAAGTTTTGCCTAAGCTATGCTTACCACTCAACCACCGCCTTGGCTGCTCAACGGCTCATGAAATAGGCTACTGTACGTTAACAGAGACGGGGAAAATGTTTTCAGAGCGGCCTTTTAGAGTTGCATTCTGGGTATTGCCAGGCAATTTCCCGCCGCAGAAACTGAATTTACAGTAGCGGGCCCTTTATCGCTCGTGACAGCTCCTGAGATAAAGGGTGGGCTTGTGTATTCTTCTGGTCCGTGAACGAATCCATCAGACGTGTCAACGCTGCGGCCTCGCCCAGCGCTGTGACTTCCTCCATCAATTCACTTCCCCCTTTCCTTCTGACACACGCACAGCCAGCCGCTATTCCTGTTCACTGTCTGTCTGCGCCCCAACCCCCCCCCTCCCCAACCTCCACCCCCCATCCTCCCAACCTAGATTCTTTATCTACCAAACAGTTCGCTTTAGTGGCCAGGCATCCACACTTTCGCCAATTAGGAGCACATTGATTCACCTCAGTCTTTAATTTGATTAGTTAACTTATTTTTATAAAATCTTTTTATGTAATAATTTGCAATTTAGCACAATATACATAATGCTAAAATGGGACTTCCATTATTCATGACCTGTATAGCTATTTCTGACAAGCTTAATAGGGTAAATACTCCAAAATAAGGAACGCTGGAGCACAATTTGCTCAGGGCAATAGACACTGTTTTAATGAACAGGGTCAGGAGTTTTTCACTCTAGTTTGACCATCCTGGCTGCTGAATACCAATCCAGTCCTCTTTTATTTAGCAGGATTGAAGTGTGTTGAGCATTATCTTTCTTGGGGTAAATAATCCCTCAGAACCCAAAAAGTGTAATTAAGAACAAGCACGTAACCGTCCAGAGACAGGACATTCACGTTTCCAAAAAATGCTTACCTGGGGTTTAGAAATGGACTCGTGACTCCCATCTCCCCTTTATCTCAGCATTTTCCATTTGATTTTTTTTGACAGGGTGAAATGCGACACAGCTTTTAAAAAAAAGAAAATAACTTGGCAGCTGGTATCCCCCCCCCCCCTCACCCCCCTGCCAGTTCTACGCATTGCTGCCAAAAATGAGTTTTTCATTCAAAATTGAGCTTTTCTGACTTCAGGTCAGCGAGCAACAGTCAAGGCTTCTGCAATCATTCTGCAATGCAGTCGCCCTGCTGCTGCTTCAAGCCAACATTGTGAGGACGCTGTAGATGGGACACCAACCGACATGAAGATGAGACCATGATGTTCCCTTACAAGGACCATAAGAGGAGGATTTTAGTTACGGTAATATACTAAATTTCATTTTTTTTTGTGTGTGTCTGTGTTTGTGGTACCATATTCTTAGCATATTATATTACTATTTTCTTAAATAGAAAGTTCCTTTTAACACTGTGAAATGAAGGGTTAACTAGGGATTACCCAGAAGGCATTGCCAGTTTACCTTGTACTCCAGCTGTTTTGCTGTTGCCCCCCGCTGCTCCAGATCCTTGTCTCTGTAAAAAAGAAGAAAAAAAAACACATGAAAACAAAGATTACACTTTGGTTTACAAAAAGCAATTCCATACACACCAGTAACATCACAAAGGGGAGGTGTCTAAGAGAGGTTTACAGGGCATGGCTGTTAGAAAATAACTGCAGGGACGGAGTATAGCACAGTGGGTAAGGAACTGGGCTTGTAACCGAAAGGTCGCAGGTTCGATTCCCGGGTAAGGACACTGCCGTTGTACCCTTGAGCAAGGTACTTAACCTGCATTGCTTCAGTATATATCCAGCTGTATAAATGGATGCAGTGTAAATGCTGTGTAAAAGTTGTGTAAGTCGCTCTGGATAAGAGCGTCTGCTAAATGCCTGTAATGTAATGTAATGTAGAAAACAGGTGCCGTAGCCGTACATGTTGCATTTACTGCAGTGCTCCAGTGTGAGGCGCTATCAGCTGGAATGAGGAGGACAGAAAAGGGGACACGTACGTAGTGTCATCAATTGGAGGTCAGGCCCATTTGATGACATCATCAGCTTCATCATGTTGCTGCACTCCATAAAGGACAGAATTGATTATGCTGAAGGGCCAAAAACCCCCCCCCACCCCTCAACCTCCATCCCCAGCCGGGCCACATCATCGATTGTGTGCTCTTTGGAGAGTGGCATGGCTCAGAGTATCTGAAGCCTGACTGTGCAGTGACAGCATGCCCTGGACTGTCCCTGGCAGGAGTGGCCATCCACACATCATCAGGCTGCCATTTTCTGCCAGCGCTGGACAAATGGCGATAAAATCAGCAAAACTGACAAAAACTGAGGCGCAAGCTGGCATGCTGAAGGATAACTCACCCTTGATGTGTGACTGATGCTAATTTCATTATATTGATTCATCATTTACAAATTCTGATTGATAAGGCGACATCAAAAAGATATAAACTCACACAATATGTCTGCCTAATACTATATCTATATGTGACAAAAAAGCATTTTGTCTCTTTGAATGAATGCTGCATGGAGGAAGCAGCCATTCATTTTTTGAAATTTGGCATCTCCTATACCACCTGAATTGGAATGTCCAGTTCGCAAACTATGTGCAGGTGTGCTCAGGTACACCCCGGCTGTGAGTTCGGAAGAGCGAAGGCAACTCAGGGTTCTCCTCCAAAACACGAGCATGCCAGCCAGCCGCTGGGAAACACTTTATTCTATTAGTTTTCTGAAACATAACAATAAAACAGGCACTCCATCTCACACAGAACGGTCACTGTCATTCTGTGGGATATAACCCATAAGACACATTTTAATAGAGAAGCACAGCTTTGGCAGTGTGTGAATTCTGTGCTTGTGAGGACAGATGGAAATTTCCCACCGCAACACCAGAGGATAACTCGTTTGTGTTAAGTAGGGGGACGTCACTGCATTTGCAATGGGGGAGATTATAGGGATATTCTTAGAGGGAGATTACAGTCGCCCTTTTAAATATTCATCAAGCGAGAGTGATATTAGGGAGCAAAGGCAATTGAAACAAGGATAAATGAAGTCGGTCAAAAGGTGGTCCTCACTGCCCACAATGCACCAGGATTCCTACGAAAGACCACATAACATGGGACTAATTCCAGGACATTCAATGTCTTTTAATAGCCTTTACAGTGTTATACTGTAACCTATGTGAAAAAAGTCAACTTATTTTATTCTTTAAAGGTGTTTCCCAGGGATTTCAAGGCAACTTTAGTGAGATTTTAATCATGCTTTTTATAGAATAACATATAAAAATATTGCTTTCCATTGAAAGTCTAATTTTCTGTCCTATAAGTTAACTGTATTTCACTCCATCCTTGCCACCATAGCCAAACTGCACCAGCATAATCTAAATACAGAATTTTAGAAAGATTAAATGTGCTACAAAAATGAACTGAACATAGTACATATTATAGCGATCATATTTGTCAGACAGTTGATGCTTTCTAGCTAGCTAGCAATGCAGTATAATGGTATGCCACTTCAGCTTAGCTTTATACATAACCATCCTAGCAAGACCTAGCAAGAGAATGTTAACTGCATTTTTATTAAATTGAAAGTAATGCTTTGTTTGGGTCTAATATCCTATTTGAAAGATTGACATTTAATTTCAATTTTGTGATCAAGAATTAACTATATCTTCTTACACCATAGACAACACTTGTTAAATTGAACGTGTGAAATGGAATTGAACAGAACAAGTCGCATGGAAACTGAATTTAAATGGAAGCTAAAGTAAACGAAATCCAAGCTGAATGGAATCATCAAATTGGAGTGGAGCGGAATCAGATCGAATTATTGCATTTGTAAGTGTATCTTTCCTGTATTATATCGTAGACCATGTATTGAGATGCGTATCGAGTCTTCTGAAAGGGAAAGGTTCACATGAACCCCTAGCTGGAATATATAAAATAAACAGAAAGTTAACATCGCTCATACTATTATCACATTAGAAAAACAGCTTCCTTTCTTGCAAAATATCAATGGGAGTTTAGTGGATGTCAGTTTGGGATTCAGCGGGGAAAAATATCGGAGGACCTTCACACTGAACAATTGCATCATCGATTCTTTGAGGGAGGTGGGCGTGACCGGAGTGATCCTGCCCCGTCGTTATGGAAACCAGCAGCCCCCCGACTACCACGCAGAGAAACTCTTGCTTTGAGTGTTTCGTCCCGCTGGGCCCGAAGACCCGGGGGGCTCAGCTGCTCGGTGAAGGAAGTGTCACCCCGAGTGTCACCCTAAAAGGCTCATTACCCACAATAAGCCCCATCTCAGAATAAACGAATATGCATTCTCGAGGATACACTCAGAGAAGTCTGTTGGTCCCCGCTGCTCATTTTGACACCCGGGATCCATCTTGTGATTGATGTCCTTGGGTCTGCGCCAAGCCTGCCTGTGCGTCGTTTTTCTCCAGGAAAGTCAACAAACACTTCGCAGAAGAATGTGGCCCATAAAGCAGAGGCGTCTTTCTTCGTAGTTCTACCGCCGAGATGAAATATTAAAACTGCATTAGCTCCTAATGTAAATTATTTAAAGGCAACTAATCTAATTGTGGCAACGTTGTTTAAATAATCGCTCAGCTTGTGTTGCAGTCACATTGTGCTACAGATTCTCCTCAGCCCCTGATTTTAGTCCATCCTTTCTGCCTCTTTACCATGGGTCAGGTGTGTCAAACTCCAGTCCTGGAGGGCCATGGTGCCTGCAGGTATAACTTCAGTCCTGGAGAGCCATGGTGCCTGCAGGCTTAACTCCAGTCCTGGAGGGCTGCAGTGCCTGCAGGTTTAACTCAAGTCCTGGAGGACTGCAGTGTCTGCTGGTGTTTGGCATGTTTAAGTGATTAATTCAAGTCATTGACTAAAGAGTCCACACATCTTGTTTTCAAGGCCTTAACTGGTTGCTGATTGAAAGGAAACTACAAATATCTACAGACACTGGAGTTTACCATCCCTGCCACAAGGATTGAGAACAGTAGTTTCCAGCACTAAATTACAGTACAATGGCACAGTATTCCACCAGGTTACGCCCTCAGTGAGTTTGGGTTTCTCAGGCCTAGGTGGTGGGGAGGCAGAACTCTCGATCTTCAGACTAAGGAGCTAAGAGCAGAGGCGGACTTTGCCTACACAATTGCATAGGTCTCCAGACACCTGGGGGTCCCCTGCTGGCTACAAGTGGTAATGTACATATTAACTTTGAATATAGGTAAATACTGTATGAAGGCATCATTTCCATGGGGGAAGCAACTTTCATAACCAAACATGATAATGGCATGAAAAAATTGAGAACTCGTATATCCAAACCACTACTAGCATGTGTATTATTATTCACAATTATTAAAAATTTACAATGGTCTCCGCACATGTGCAGAAAACATATTGCAAACACCATAAATTAAAATCTGTTAATTAAATTAATGGTGATACTTTATTTGGCAGCAGCAGTCTTTTTTCTGATTTGCAAAGATTGCTGGGAAATATGCCTGTATGCTGTTGTCCAATGTCAAGTGTCTAAATTTTATAATATGATGATTCAGAATGATGCAACAGGTAGCCTAGTTTGGTAGTGAAATTTGAATGTCAGCTAGTTAGCTAGCGAGGTAGATCGCAAAGAGGAGCCTTAGCTACAACGAAGCGAATCAAAATGCCATATAAACACAAAAGTGGATCTCAGTAGAGAAAATGGACCGGCAAAAAAGGCAGCCAAGTTGCCAAAGTTGGATGGTCTTTTTTTAGAAGCAGTCACCAACCCGCAACTGAACCATAGCAAAACATCTGCGTGAACACGACTGTCAGTAAGGATATATCGATAACCTTCCCTACTCAACTGTCGTCATTCAAGACCTGTTTCAAAGCTGAGATCACTCAACACACCTCAGTCTACCGACTTGCAAAAATGCTTACAGTGGAACCCTATCCGCGTATAGTCTACCTTTCACTGAGGTGTGTAGCTGAAGTTACTGAACTGTTATGACATTAGCGGTCACAGTCGCAACAGCAGAGCACTCATTTTATAATTTAAAATGAATCAAGAACTATATAGGGCAGGAGAGACTTAATGGCCTGGCTACACTTTCTATTGGGCGCGTCAGAGCCCTTGAACTGCATTTGAAAGAAATTGTTGATGATTTTGCATAATGTAAGGTTGCCCTTCAAATGAGTGAGTAGACAAAGCGCTTTTCAAGGGGGAACAGTGTGGGTTTTCTGATCAGCCTCAGTGCCAATCTGTTATAATTTGTTTCCGATTTGTGTGAGCAAAGCTGCCATGATAACCTTAAGCTCTAATCAAGAAATTTCCATTAAGGATAACGTAATCCACGTGCACTGTTTCTTACAGTGCAGGACCAGATCATTTTCAAGCTCCAGAACTATAAGTAGGGTGGGTGAGGGTGTGTTTAGTGAATGATTTTTTTTTTTATCTTGAAAATTGTTTACTACAGATGAGAAATGGGTATACTAGTGACATTTTTAATGATTCTCGCATGTCACGTTTTTCATCATCGTGGTGTCCTAGATTTGAGGATATTCTCGCATTGCTCTCTGTAGCTTTTGAGTATTTGAGGGCAGTGAAAGTCAAGGTGGATTTTATTGTAAGATGATTAGGTGGTTAGCTAGATAGTATCGTTAAATTCTGTGCAATTTTTGGCCATAGCAATACTTGCTATATAGCTAGCAGGCTAATGATCTCCTAGCCCATTGATAGAGTTGGGAAATCAGTAAATAATAACATATGCATTGTGTACGTGTAGGCCTGGTGATATGCTTTTCCCATGAAATAAAGCTATTGCTTTATTTATCTCTAAAAAAATCACTACAATCCTGTTGCATGTAAAACCCTCTGTCTTGCATAGGCTATGCAATAAGTCAGGATATGCACAGCGACTTTGCTATTCGCTAAAATTTGCTGACAAGCCCCTCACCCCCTCCTCAGATCTCAGGGTGCTGCATTCTGCAACACCCCCACCCCCTGCCCCCCACCAAATGTTCAAGAGGAAAAGTGCCACCCTTGGGTAAATATATCATTGAAAAATAGCTTGACAAATTGCACATTCTGTAAGATAAATTAAAATAACACAAAACATTTGATTTTATGAACCAAACACATCCTGACTCCATACTTAGTCACAGAAGTCGAGCGATTTTTAAATTACATCAGAGATACGTTAGGCATACAGCACGGTTCTTTACTCACTCACCCGAAAGCTAAAACAGGCGCTAAAATATTCATACGTATTTGAAAATAATGCTACCAACACTATGCGCACATACAGGCTGGCTGGGTTGCAATTTTCCCCCCTGCTGTCTTCTTGTTTGTTCTCAAAATCTGACAGTTGGTGGATTTACACAAGCAAAGGAACCTTTCCACTTGCAGGCAATGAGGGGTGGGGCGGGCCAGGGGGTACCTCTTACCACAGGCAGGGGAGGGGTTGACCAATTTGGCAGAATTTATGGAACCCACTGTAGCTTCTTTCACAGTGAACTGCTTTGTCAGCACCCTGTCAGGAGTTTTATGGGCCTCCCAAACTGAGCTTTGCTTGGGGCCCTGCAATTGATAAATCAGCCAGTGCCGATGGGTGCATAGAGTCAGAGTTCTAATGTACCCAGGGCCAGTGTGTGTGCGCGTGTATGTGCGTGCGCGTGCCTCTGTGTGCGCACGCATGTGCACGTACGTGCATGCATGAGTGCGTATGTGCGCGTGTGTGTGTATCTGCACATACGTACGTACGTGAATGTATATGTGCTTGTGTGTATATATATGTGTGTGGGTGTGGGGGGGGGGGGGCGGGGGGCATCCATAGTGAAGCAATTTTCAAATCACGGAATGTCACCCAGCACCCCTATCTGCCCGGTCCCCACACAAAAAAAGGGTTTGGAGCTGTGGGGACATCAGCTAAAATTTTCAGCTGACAATCATGTTTGCTCAGATAGACAAGGGGGCGATTTCTGTGAGTGAAGAGAGGAGAGGACAGGAGGACAGAAAGGAGGGAGGGAGGGAGAGGAGAGGTGTGGAGAGGAGGGAGGCAGATCAATACCCTCAGTAGTTCAGAGGATCTCTCAGGCAGACACTGACATTGGGGGGGGATCAGAGAGAATGTGTGGGCAGTGGCCATGCTCTCTCCATGCAGGGAGGAGAGGGGTGGAGCTGAAATATTAAACCATTCAAAGGAAGAGGAGGAGGAGAAGGAGGAGCTTCCACGTTTCATCTGAAAAACAATCAGCCACCAGAGGTTCGTTCAGGGCCTAAAGCAGCTGGCTGCACACAGCCCAGCAGGACATTAAGGTGGACAGATGCCTGGTTAGAATTGAGCCCTGCAAAAGCACTGTGACCCCCAGCCCCAGGGTCCTGTAGCACTGTGACTCCCAGCCCCAGGGTCCTGTAGCACTGTGACCCCCAGCCCCAGGGTCCTGTAGCACTGTGACCCCCAGCCTCAGGATCCTGTAGCACTGTGACCCCCAGCCCCAGGGTCCTGTAGCACTGTGACCCCAGCCCCAGGGTCCTGTAGCACTGTGACCCCCAGCCCCAGGGTCCTGTAGCATTGTGACCCCCCAGCCCCAGGGTCCTGTAGCACTGTGACCCCCAGCCCCAGGGTCCTGTAGCACTGTGACCCTCCAGCCCCAGGGTCCTGTAGCACTGTGACCCCCAGCCCCAGGGTCCTGTAGCACTGTGACCCCCAGCCCCAGGGTCCTGTAGCACTGTGACCCCCCAGCCCCAGGATCCTGTAACACTGTGACCCCCAGCCCCAGGATCCTGTAGCACTGTGACCCCCAGCCCCAGGGTCCTGTAGCACTGTGACCCCCACCCCAGGGTCCTGTAGCACTGTGACCCCCTCCAGCCCCAGGGTCCTGTAGCACTGTGACCCCCAGCCCCAGGGTCCTGTAGCACTGTGACCCCTCCAGCCCCAGGGTCCTGTAGCACTGTGACCCCCAGCCCCAGGGTCCTGTAGCACTGTGACCCCCAGCCCCAGGGTCCTGTAGCACTGTGACCCCCCAGCCCCAGGGTCCTGTAGCACTGTGACCCCCAGCCCCAGGATCCTGTAACACTGTGACCCCCAGCCCCAGGGTCCTGTAGCACTGTGACCCCCCAGCCCCAGGGTCCTGTAGCACTGTGACCCCCCCAGCCCCAGGGTCCTGTAGCATTGTGACCCCCAGCCCCAGGATCCTGTAGCACTGTGACCCCCAGCCCCAGGGTCCTGTAGCACTGTGACCCCCCCAGCCCCAGGGTCCTGTAGCACTGCAAAAGCACTGTGACCCCCAGCCCCAGACCAAGAGGTGTCCAGATGCATTTGGTCAGATAGTGTACATTACATTTTTAAAAAAAAATTGTGCAAATTAAATTAAGACAACGTTGCAGCAATAATCACGCAGACTTTGCAACCACTTTGTGAATTGATTGGCAGGGTGTAAACACAACACATACTGTACATGCATCTGTTACAGCGCCCCCACGTGACCAAACAGTGCCATGGCCTACGCTGCTGTGTAGCCACGTGTGCTCTGTTGCAGTGTTTCTTTCAGTGAAAGAGAGCTATTTACACAGGGCTTACATTCAAGGTCATTCCTGAGGGATGTGGAAGGGACGCTGCAGTGCAAACACTTTCGTACGGTATACCCACAGAGAAGACAGATTTCGAGTGTGTGTGTGTGTGGGGGGGGAACCTCGCTGCATTTTTCTTTCATTTTTTAGAAAACATTCCCCTCCCTCACTGGACGCACTCTCTCTTCTCCTCTCTTTCTCCACCTCAGTTTCATGGGTTAAGCATTTAGTCGTGTCAGGAAAGCTTGGGTGCTGTAATCGCTGAGCTGGCGAGATTGGCAGTGTTGTTTGCCCCCCCCCCCCCCCCCCCCCGCACCCACCCCCCCCCCCCCACTAACACTGCTCATGTGGCCCTGCATTATTACCGGAGCGCTTTCAATTCATTTTGAACGCTGCGCTTCGATGCAGCAGAAGAGTGGCTGGGGGGGCGGGGCAGGTGTGTGTTGTGCTTGTGTGAGTGGGTGGGGTGGGTGGGGTGGGGGAAAGCTCAGCTGGGGGACAAAATCTACACCAGGAAGCATACCTGACCCATGTGGATTTCCCCCCCATTTCCTGTTTGTCAGATCTGCAGAGACAGCCCTGTGGAATTCTGCTGTATTGTGTCACATCATCTCTGTGGTCTGCCGCTGAGGTGTGTATCGGTTGCGGGGGGGGGGGGGGCTTTATCTGCGCATCATCAGCAGGACCGCGCGCGCACCTCCACTCAGCAGCGGGGGCGTAACCGCAGGAAACGCTCTCCCCGGCGGAGCTTCCCCGGGGCCGACCGCGCCGCTCACCTCCTTCCCCACGTCACCGCAGAGCCGTTACAATCCGCCGCACGCCCCCCCGGTACGCCGCGGCCGCCGAACCGCAGCGCCCGCAAACGAGCTCACGACGGATCGCTGTTCTGAGGTTCTGCCGCGAGCGTCAGGTCGGCGCGGGAGATGAGAGAGTGATGCCGCAGAAAGCAGACGAGGGAAACTCTGTTATGGTAATCAGAGAGTACGTGTCACGCATAAATTACAGCAGCGCTGAGGAGGGAAGAGGAGGTGAGTTCCTCCGGCTCTGTGAGTACTGAGGGCTGTCCTCACACCCGCACACACACACTCACACACCCGCACACACACACTCACACACACACCCACACACACCCGCACACACACACTCACACACACTCACACTCACACACACACACTCACACTCACTGACACACACACACACACACACACTCACTGACACACACACACTCACACACCCACACACACAAACACACACACACACTGCACGCACACAGACACACACACACACACACGCACACACACTCACTGACACACACACACCCCCACACACACACACACACACTCACTGACACACACACACACACACCCCCACACACACACACACTGTACGCACACACATACACACTCATGCACGCGTGCTCGCATGCACATGTTCTTCAGGTGAGTCTTTCACAAGAAGCTTAAGCCAGTCCTGTTTTCAGAAACCTTTCTAAATACAGCACAGTGCGTGTTTCTGAAGGCAGCGCACAAACTTTCTATCGTGTCAGTCCGAGAGAATGTTCTAGAAAAAGGCGCAGTACAGACCCAATACGGCAAAGGCACAGTACAGACCCAATACGGCAAGCAAGTCTCTCGTCACTGCAAACAAAACAGTCGTGGCGCCATTCATTACGGGCGCTGCCTCAATTTACATCCCACCACCCAGCCCGCATGGCTGTCGTCATCTTCCCTGTAATGAACAGGTTGGCACAGCTCTCGGCCCCCTGGGAAACGTAGTCACGCATTTGAGCATGAGATAAGCTCATGCGATATCGCAGTCATTAAGGGGGCCACCGTAGCGGAGGAGAGTAATTGCTTTCTGTACCTGCTATGACAGGCATCGTGCTACGCTCACACAACCCACGTGGCCATAATTATAAACAGTTATCTCTTTCACTGTATTGATTCCTCTCCTGTCATTTTTATCCCTCTCTAGCCACGTCTCATTATATCCAGAGCAGGCCGGGAGAGTGCTGGAAGCTGATTGGTCGATCACCCCGCTTCCCGCGCTTGCCCAAACTGGTAATGTGCTAAAACTCCATCTCCGTTTCCAGACTGATAGGACACTGGCAGTTATGCAATGAACGGACACATAGCAAGTTGCTGGATTGGTCCAGAAGCACAGGAGGTTTTTTTCAGCTTTTCTCTACAATAATAGGCTGGCCTTTTTTCCGTTTTTAGCATTCCATTTTAGTGCGACAGCTCCAAACAGGCAGGACAACCAATTAGTGCTTTTCAGGGCTGAGACAAGCTGTGAGGTAGCAGCCGCCCATGGAAACCGTGCAGCTGTGTTTGTTTGTTTCAGTGGCTAGTTTATTCCAGTCGGGTACCATCGTGTGGACGTGTCATGAACCCAGACCCTGTTTTAATGATGCTGGGTATTTTGACCTCGGTAATTGTCTTGATTTTTTAATAGTTTTTCTTCATTTTTTAAATGCTTGTTCATATCGCCGTTAGTCTCCATCCTTGATACTCTGTATCTCAAGCTTCTGGAAAGAGATGTTGCAGTATTCCCAGATTGGTTTTCCTAAATCTGATTGGTTCTAGCAAGCTTAGACCAGAGTTAACTTATTATCAGTGGTTGAACTGGCTTGTCATCGCATTCAGTTGGAGTCCACTGAACACAAGACCATGATTCATTGCAAAAAGTAACTGACCCTCAGTTTGTCAGGGAAACACAAATAATGAAGCTAGGCAGATTTATCTCACATCAGAATGGGTTCACAGCTACCATACGGTTATGATCCTGAGTGATGCTCCATCACACTGAAAAACACAAAAGCCTTTTAGTAATGTGAGCATCCGTGGTGCACTGTGGCTGCTCTTTCTGGGCACAGAAGATCAGTAATGTGCTCCCGGGGAACAAAGAAGAAGGGAAGAGAAGAGCGGTAAAGAGAAGCACGATGAAGAGAACGCAGTGAAGAGAAGGTGAAGAAAAGCATGGTGAAGAGAAGTGTGGTGAAGAGAAGAACAGTGACGAGTACGCAGTGAAGAGAAGGCGAAGAGAAGCGTGGTGAAGATAAGGTGAAGAAAAGCATGGTGAAGAGAAGAGCAGTGAAGAGAAGGCGAAGAGAAGCGTGGTGAAGAGAAGTGCGGTGAAGAGAAGCATGGTGACAAGAATGCAGTGAAGAGAAGGCGAAGAGAAGCGTGGTGAATAGAAGCGTGGTGAAGAGAAGTGCAGTGAAGAGAAGCACGATGAAGAGAAGCGTGGTGAAGAGAAGCATGGTGGGTTCAGAGAGAACTGGCCACCAGCACATCAAGAGCGCCGGCAGAGGAAAGGTCTCATCTGATCTATGTCTATTCTGAGAACAGAGAGCCACCTGGTGTGAGACCCGCCCACACACACACACACACTCACACACATACACACCGCATGCACGCACACACACATGCACACACGCACGCACACACCCACACAATCACACACAAGCACACACACTCACACACACACATCGTGCGTGCACACACACACACTCTCTCTCACACACACACACACACTAATAACAGGCACCAACACACACACACTATAATCTGTTCTCTCTCATTTAACACAGCCTTCTGTCTGACACACAGCTCCGCGTGGCAATAAACCTGCGAAACGCCCTCGTTCCACATTCTCATCTCGAGCATATGCTGCTCACGCAAACTGCAGCTCTCTGGCCCACTCTGCGTAAGAGACGCGCAGAGAGAGAGAAGAAGTGGGTTTGGTGATAAATGGCGTGCGGTATCCCAGAGGGCTGTGTGGGGACAGCGAGATTCGTGAGGGCACTAAAATCAGGCGAGAGGAAGCCGTTGATGAGAAAGCCTTCGGGAGGAGTGACGTCAGGATGGCCTCCGGGCTCAAGGAGAATCGTCGGACCGGGGGAGGGGTTTGGAACGAGGAAGGTTGTTCAGAAAGAAGGAGGTTGTTCAGATCGGGAGAAGTTGTTCGTCGTGACCACGGCAGGGTTTAACACTGATTGGCGTAGATCTGGTGGCTCTTTGGGGCTCTCCCAAACCCTTTAATCAGCCTCTGCGGGGGGGGGGGGGGGGAACGAGCAGCGCTGTCAGGTTCCACCAGGGTCCCATCAGGCAAAGCGAGAGTCAGCGGAAAGCGTTGCCACGGTATTGCACCCTAACCGCCCCACCCACGTCTGATGCAGTCTGCCTTTGTGGAAGAGGTATCTACCCCAAGTCTTTGTCTTGGTAGTCCCTCAGTCCATGTCCAGTTTTAGGGAAGAATAAAATTTATTCTCTCACAGTCCTGTAGGAGGACCTCAGTCAACCCCTAAATCTCTCTCTCTCTCTCCCTCTCTTCCTGCAGATTACTGACAATTTTATAAAACCATTGTTGATTAGTAGATATTAATCAGCCATGGTTATTATAAAATTCAGTTCAAGCCATTTAGTTCTCTCACACTTCTCTCACACTCTCTCTCTCTGCAGTTTCTCTCTCTCTCAATGCAGTCTCTCTCTCTCTCACTCTCACTGCAGTCTCTCAAGGCCAAAGACCTTAAAAACTGCAGCTCTGTGCAACGCATGCTGGATTTCCGCCAAGGGCCCCAGGGGGGACCCACAGTAGTGCTCAAGAAATAATTGTTTTCTTGTCATTCCACACGTACACAACTCTTTATGATTTACATATACAGCACTCTCGCAGCACATACAATATACAGCACACACTCTCAGCAAATATACAGCACACACTCTCAGCAAATATACAGCACACACACTCTCAGCACATATACAGCACACACTCTCAGCACATATGCAGCACACACTCTCAGCACATATACAGCACACACTCTCTCAGCACACATACAGCACACACACTCTCAGCACATATACAGAACACACAGTCAGCACACATACAGCACACACACTCTCAGCACATATACAGCACACACACTCTCTCAGCACACATACAGCACACACTCAGCACATATACAGCACACACTCTCAGCACATATGCAGCACACACACTCTCAGCACATATACAGAACACACAGTCAGCACACATACAGCACACACTCTCAGCAAACATACAGAACACACACTCTCTCAGCACACATACAGCACACACACTCTCAGCACATATGCAGCACACACAGTCAGCACATATACAGCACACACTCTCAGCAAATATACAGCACACACACTCTCAGCACATATACAGCACACACTCTCAGCACATATACAGCACACACACTCTCTCAGCACACATACAGCACACACACTCTCAGCACATATACAGCACACACACTCTCTCAGCACATATACAGAACACACAGTCAGCACATATACAGCACACTCACTCACTCTCTCTTGGCTTTTCAGTGAGCCTGGTAAGTGCGCATCATAAGGGGGCAGGGCTTATGCTGGTGGTTATAAGCCACACCCCATTTGGGACCGGCACCGATATGTGGGCCAGTCGAAGGCATGGTGGATTTGGCAAAAGGGAGGGAAAAGACCCGTTTGGGTCCCTGTGCCAACACAGAAGTAAGCTGTGGATCGCAGTGGGGCAGCCTGAGGATGAGAGAACAGATCTACCGCTTGATAAAGGAAAGGCTGATCTGTGCTGGATGGTACATGGCTGCTTTTTGTGTGTGTATGTGTGCTTATGTGAGTGGGTACAAGCGATATAGCATGTGAGTGTGTGTCTGTGTGCTTATGAGAGTGTGGGTACAAGAGATATAGCATGTGAGTGTGTGTCTGTGTGCTTATGAGAGTGTGGGTACAAGAGATATAGCATGTGAGTGTGTGTATGTGTGCTTATGAGAGTGTGGGTACAAGAGATATAGCATGTGAGTGTGTGTATGTGTGCTTATGAGAGTGTGGGTACAAGAGATATAGCATGTGAGTGTGTGTCTGTGTGCTTATGTGAGTGTGGGTACAAGAGATATAGCATGTGAGTGTGTGTATGTGTGCTTATGAGAGTGTGGGTACAAGAGATATAGCATGTGAGTGTGGGTACAAGAGTTATAGCATGTGAGTGTGTGTATGTGTGCTTATGTGAGTGTGGGTACAAGAGATATAGCATGTGAGTGTGTGTCTGTGTGCTTATGAGAGTGTGGGTACAAGAGATATAGCATGCGAGTGTGTGTCTGTGTGCTTATGTGAGTGTGGGTACAAGCGATATAGCATGTGAGTGTGTTTCTGTGTGCTTATGAGTGTGGGTACAAGAGATATAGCATGTGAGTGTGTGTATGTGTGCTTATGAGTGTGGGTACAAGCGATATAGCATGTGAGTGTGTGTATGTGTGCTTATGAGTGTGGGTACAAGCGATATAGCATGTGAGTGTGTGTATGTGTGCTTATGTGAGCGTGGGTACAAGAGATATAGCATGTGAGTGTGTGTATGTGTGCTTATGTGAGCGTGGGTACAAGAGATATAGCATGTGAGTGTGTGTCTGTGTGCACCCGGTCCTGTGTTTGTGAGTCATGTTCTTTTTTAAACAATTTTTAAAGCAAGTCATCCCAGACGGATAAGCACCTACCATGGGCTCTTCTGCAAAGAGCCTCTTCTGCCGCTGCAGCGTTGTTGCGTAACGGCTGGGAAACTGGGTTTGTACCTCTGAGGCTCTCTGGGCTTGATTCCCAGGTGGGGCCCTGCCATAGTAAGGTACTAAACCTGAATCGCTTGCGATGATGTAACCGGACAGATGGAATTTTCTGGCTGTACAGTAATGGGTGTAGCTTCTCATATGATGTAAGTCTTCATAGCTCCACGACATTGAGAATGTTTCCACTACGAACCTCGTCCCAGAGCTTGCTGGGAAAATTCCAGAGAAGCTCCCCTGGATGCAGCTCTTCTTTAAAGAAGCCCTTTCCATGCTCGCCCCCTTCAGCGCCCTTTACCTCTCTTCAGCCCTGTTCAGCCCTCTTTAGTCCTCTTCAGCCCTGTTCAGCCCCCTTCAGCTTTCTTCAGCCCTGTCATCCCTCTTCAGCCCTCTTTAGTCCTCTTCAGCCCTCTTCAGCTCTCTTCAGCCCTCATCAGCCCTGTTCAGCCCCCTTCAACCCTATTTTATTCACAGCAAAGTGAATCTCAGTGTTGTGTGCAGTGGGAAGTTCTGCTGTGGGGTTTCCAAACACAGCCATTGTTTTAACAGTAGAGGGGGGGGAGGGCAGTTCTGGCTTGAGGGTGGTGATGTCACCACAGCTTCTCTTCTCTGGAATCGAGAACCCTCAGAGGGGTCTTCCTCTTAAAGGCGGCTGGTGTGCTAAGATTCCCGCTGGCGTGCGCCAGGCAGCGACAGCGAAGGAGGCTGCCGCTTGGCGGTCCGACCTTTGGGAAGTTGGTTACCAACGGCTGTGTATTCCGGGTCATAACCCCGCCGTGTCACACCGATTCCGATCGCGGCCTTTCCCGCCGTCTGACCACACCTCCTCCATGCAGCCAAGAGTTCGTTTGCTGATCTCTGCCCTGGTCTGGTGACGAGTAACCCACTTTATGGATTTGGGGTGTCTGCGTCTGGCCCCCGTCCCGCCACTGAGCTAGCCCTTTTCCCTACTGCCTGCTGGGAGGCCACCAACATTTCGCCGTGAGGATATGGCTACCATAGGTACGCCATCTGACTTTACAAAACAAGCAACATGATTAAGCAACATGATCACAATGTCTTTTACAGTAAAAAGGACATAAACCCTGCATTGCTGCTTTTATAAATGAAAGAAATTTGGTGAGACGCCACCATGTTGATGTGGAACCATTTTCTTTTTCCTCTGGTCTGTTTGGGGAGCTGTTCTCCCGCACTCCCTGCATTTCGGGTGGAGTGGCCGTGTATGTGAAGACCTCCTGCTTGTTTCACAGCTTTAATTGAAATCTGAATCAGAGCTCCAGGTGCAGCACGGTCACTGGGGTAGGACATCTGGGGTAGGACTGGCATACTCCTCTCCCCCCACCCTCACGTCCATCCCCCTGGTAACAAGGGGTCACCCGAATGCTCATTTATCCGGCTGCTTCCGTACAGCCCCATTAAATAAACGCTGAGCAGAAGTCATGAATTATTAAACAGCTCGTTCGATATCCCCCCCTCACATCCCACCTAAAAAAAGCCTGGAGTACCCCCACGTGCCCTACAGCATCATTCTTCAATAAGGACGCCCCCTCTGGGTACCTGCTGCACCTCCTCCCTTTCTGTCTCCCATCGCAGAGAGGCCTGGATCCCCAGGTCAGAGAAAAGCAGCCCTCTCCTCCCCTGGTTCTTAATGAGCCGTAATGGCCGCTTTCCTTCTGCACCGCGCCATAGATCTGCATACAGCCAGCACTGGGATACAGTGATTTATCAGACTTTATCAGATCTTAACGTGGGCGTGTCCAGCCCTTGTTATTTAATGCAGCATCCAACTCCTCAGGTGTGTGGGGGGGGGGGCATCACCCTGTTTTGCTCTAGTTATTAGTTATATTATTTTATATATAGTTGGCCATGTATAGTAGGAGGCTATATAAAAAGTTAAAGACATATCTACACTACCACTGCTGATCATACCCTGATTTCATTGGCTAAAAAACTGTTCTCTCCCTCTTCACCTCAGCGAATGTGTGGTGAGCATTCTGGCGCAAAATGGCTGCCGTGCATCACCCAGGTGGGTGTTACACATTGGTGGTGGGTGAGGTGAGTTCCCCCTCTTCACTGTTAAGCACTTTGAGTGTGAGAAAAGCGCTATTTAAATGTAATTAATTAAATGCAATGAATTATTACTGTTGAGACTACTTTTACACCTGCTGATGCTACCACTACACCTACCGATGTTACTACTACTGTCACCGCAATTACAATTACAAACTATTATAACTATTACCACTATATCTACTGTTAATACTGCTACTTCAACCACTGCTGTGAATACTACTAGTCTGCCTACACATACAACTGTTTGTATTACTACTACACTACTACTGTTAATAATATTACTTTTACTAGAAGAGGCATCTGTGACTCTTGCTCAAAAAAATGTACACTCACTGCACGCAAGCAAGAGCAAGAAATGTGTGGAAGAAAAAGAGAGCCTTATTGCTTCAGGTTTCTCTCTGCTGTTCTGTATTAATCATGAAACGCAGCAATTATTACTACTACAGCCACTAAAATTCTGATTATAATGGAACAGATCGCTGGCAATCAATATGCTGTGGCATCTTGAGACAATACCATGCCTTTTTCCCTTCTGTGATGTGAGTAACAGGGCATCGCCGAATCTGTCTTCGTTTCTAAAAGTTTTTTTTTCTTCTTCTTCTTCACATTACGACCTGGCTACAGCAAGGTGCTTTGCATCTTCCAGCCACTGCGCCGCCGCTGAAAGGGAACGGGAGAACACCGCGAATAAATAAGTAATATGACAGCGCCGTTCGGCGAGCTATTTTTAAGTCTCCTGGCAGCCGGGCATGCTGTGAAGGAGCTCTGCTCTGCACTCAGCCCCCATTAAGAATTTAAAAAGGGAGGAAGAAGAAGAAATAGGCCACCAAAAGAATCGTGCGAAGGACGCGCTCACCCCGATCGCCGAATCGCTGCGGATGCGCACGTCGTCCGGGAGAAGGAACGAGAAGTGAGAGAAGTTACGGGGGGGCGAATTGCGGATTTGGGGGGGACGGGACACGAATCTACAGCGCGTTCTGCCCGGCGCAGGAGTACCCCACAACCGTCCCTTTTAGTGACGTGCTAACTGGGGACGCTTCGTTACAGGGAAGGAGCTATCACTGTCAAGTTCTCGGGAACAGACCCGTGCCCAGAAACCGCAGGCAAATTAACGGATAATCGCCTCCGTTAATATCCACTGGCGCTGCTCAGAAAATGCATCCATGTGAACAGAGAGGCATATTGTTACACATTGTGACGTTATATCGCACACCATGTCCTCTGCTATAGCCGGAGTTTTCAATTTACGCTGTGCGGATGTACAGTGTCCTACCAGTGTGTATTAAACGGTGATAAACCCAAAATCTGGGTTTAGATTGCGAGTTATCTTCGCTTCCGCCCGTTTTTACTGCTCACAGTGGAACGTCGTGCATGTTCATTCCACGACTGTAAACTTGAATTATAATTCTCCAAATTCTTGCCTTGTATTTTTAAAGCCAGCCTACTGTACGACAAAAGTGGCCTCAGTGAGAAAACTGTCCACACTTCAACATGTATGACACATTCACATGGATTAGAGGAAATATATTGCTTTCACAGTTAGACTTCTTTATTGCACATTTCAGCTCTTGGCTTGTACAGTGTGTTCCACCAACGACAAAGCTGATTTAGTCAGTACCCAAAATCCCAAAAAGTCACAACAGTCCCAGAAAAACAAGATTTGGGATTAACCTGGATTAAGTGCTGTATTTAAATCCTGTTTCTATGTCAACTTCGGTTCCTCCTTCCCTCTGCTTCCCCAACTTTTGGTTATTTAGCAGAGAAAATGTGTTTGTGGTCTCTTCTTTGCAACATTACACACTTACTCCTTTCTGACTACTAGTCTTTCCTTACATGTCCAGAGATTCCAGAACTATCTGCTCTCCTTCTGTCAACAGCAAATGCTCATGTCTGAGGGCTGAAGAGGACAAACATTGGGATAGTAGATTGCCGTTTACGTTGAAAAGTGAATGAGATGGAGCACACAGGTAGCCTAATGACAGGTGAGTCCTTAAACCAGTGGGCAGGGGGAATCAAAGGAGTCAGTGACCCATATCAGCTGTCTTTCAGAGACTACATAATGCTGGCTGTTGGGTAATTAGGTATGGCACCATGGAAAGAGTGAGGGTTTGAGAGTCTGCACTGCATCAGCTGTCTTTCGGTCAGTAAATCTTACACACCACTCAACTGATGACTTACTCATCCACAACAGCACAGATTTTTAACATCACTTTTGAGTGGGTAGAATCGGAGCACAACAGTACAAAGATCACACCTCTGCTTACAAGATGATTGACACAGTCTCCTTAATGTTGACTGTTATGCTCATTATTGCTTAATTTGAAGGTATTCTAATCTTCTGTCTCGTCATAAATATTCTTTAATAGGGGCGTGGTTGAAGACATTCTGTTAACAAACGGAACCTTCTAGAACAAATATGTACAGGAGGGAGGAGATGGTGACCATCTGTTTTTCTCGACTGTCTGTACTACGGTGGCTGTGCTCCCGGAACGCTGGAAGTGGATTCAAGCCTTTTGATTCTGACTAAATGAGGAACGAGGACGTCAGCTGTCCTTCTTTTCAGATGCCAGCTCCTCTGAAACGGGCTGTATTCGCAGACTCCCAGCCATCGGCGATCTGGCTCTTCACAGCACTTCAGCTTCAGGCTCTGCGTCACGAAGGATGCGTCACAGAGACAGGACACGCTCCAGCACCGGCCTGTCAGTTTCACACATCACGTATCTGATACAACACAGATTATGAACTTGTTTACTATTATGACCGAAATCTACTATTTTCAACTCATCTCCCAAGTACGGCAATGAGGGCAGAGTGCAGAGATTTCCAAATTTCCACTTCCAAGTGGACATTAAAGTATAAATATTCTATTCTATTCTATTCCTTGTCCTTGTCCTTGTTCCAAAATGATTCAGTCACCTGACACAAACAGGACAAAGAAATTAATTCCTGCAGCCCCCCGACGCTGTGGCTAATCCTCAGTGCTTAGCGAGGCATCTTCCTGCGCGTTAGCCAGCCGGCTGTTTCCCTCAGGCAGCCGAAAGGCCAGTCCTGCCCCGTGGGTCTTCACTACTGCCCCTAGCTTTACTGCCCCTCACTGTGGTTCAGCACAATCTTTTTTATGCAAGTGAAAATCAGTTCATCACAGAGACCCAAGGCCAACAGGCTTCAGGCCCTATCTGAAATGGCATTCGGGCCCTATCTGAAATGGCACCTCTGCTGTATCTTCAGAAGTGCCTTCGAGGACTCACCCACATATGAGTAACCTAGTTCAGAGCCCCCCTCCCCCACCGTCTCGTTCCATTTCACCCCCCCGCTCCCCCCACCCACCCCAGATCCTACATCTCCGCTGGTTTATTCTCAGTAAATATGTCAGGCCGAGTGGATTACTCCTGTGGGACCTCCCGCGTGTTTTGGCGGTTGCTTGGTGCTGGTGACCCTTTAGATGGGTGGTGGATTATTTGGGGGGTAATCCTGGCCCATGGTGAGGGTGATTAGGGGCCACAGAGTCCATGTATCGATGGTGTATTTTTGGCGCGAAACAGAGAGGTAATGGCTTTAAACAATGGCACTCATAAAGAAGGACAGAAAAGTGTATAGCAGGGATCTAAAATGGCCGCCACATCTGGGGGTTTCTGCCATTTAATGTCAATCAGCAGCTGATTAACGCCTGTGAAATGAGAAGTGTGGACTCTTTGGAAAAACCCTGAGTTATATCAAACACCTCGGCCCAGAAACATACTACTTAAACCCCGCAGATGCGGATGGCCCTCCAGGATTTGAGCTTCAGAGACCTTCTCTAAAGCACGGGTAAGATGGGGGCACAGCTCATATGGAGGATTTAGTCCTTTTTAGCATCCGTGGATAAAGCAAAGAGGCAAAAGAGAGTGAGAGTGGGTGGAGGCCGAGGGTAGTCATTTAACTGTGAGTGTTTGTGAGTGTTTTGTGTTCTTTACCTCAAAGGTATCGGCCAGTTTGTTTCTTTTTAACTGATGAACCGTTTATTCGATTCTCGTACGGCTGTTTCGAGGCAGTGACGCGGCCGCGGCCTCTCCGCAGCACGAGCGAGGCGACGTTGTAATTCTTCATAAAGTGCTCTGCCACCTCAGCCGATTAAGCAATCGGTCACGGGCTGACCGTTGGCTCCCTTGCTAGGAAAACTGAAAAAAAAAAAAATAAAATAGGTGCTTTATTTCATTTCAGAGGGGCACGACTTTTGGGACGGCACAGCACAGAGAGGCATCCCAACGGCGTTTTCACTACTTCAGCTCTCGGGTTAGCATCTGTAGGTTTTGGGAGGAGGTTACTAAGCCACTGCAGACAATGTGCCGGTATTCACTTTTCAGCAGGTGGCAGACCATAATGCACAGACCTTCTCAACTGGATCCACTGCATATAACAGCTCTGTACTGGGACCAGACCTGGGTCAAATATGTATTTGTTTTGGGTTCAAATACTTTTCTTTGCTTTACTGATCTAGTCTGCTGTATTGGAACCAATGAAATACTCTGAAAAAGTGCCAGCCCCGCCTCCTGGTCATATTGCCAGGCTCAGTTACACCAGGCAAGATCAACAGAGCACAGAAAAGTATTTGAACCCAAAATAAATATGTATTTGACCCAGGACTGAATGGGACACAAGCAAGCCAGCAGAACCAGGACACAGACGTGTACCTTTAAAACAAAAGGAAACACTCTCAGGCCCTTACCTCTTACTGTCCAAAGCGGACATTGATTGAAATCATATACTCTATCCAACAGAGTGGCAGCTGGTCTGTTTTTGAAATACAAACAAAAATTTAGTATCTTTATTTGTCTTCTTTCAGTTTCATTCAGTTAAAAGTTCCTGTCCTCACCATTGCAATAGCACCTATTATTATTATTATTATTATTATTATTATTATTATTATAATTATTATTATTAAGCATGTCTTATTGCTTTAAACTATTTGTGGAAAATAGGACTAGTTGGCAGATTAGGGTGCAAGCAGAAGTGCAGAGGCAGCACTTTTTCATTTCCCAGAAATCCACATAAATCCTTTAAACACGCTATTGATAAAAGTGCCATTGTTCCATAAAGCATATCTGACAGGCCTGCGCCTTGGCCAGGTTACACGCATTGATATTCTCCAGGCTGGAAGTACATTTGCTCAAATGCAGATTGTACGGCTGTTGCAGTGCAGTTCCTGTTCTTTCCTGCATCGGCTGGTGGCGCTGTTGCTACTGGAAAATTTCCACTACCACATCCATAACTGCCCATGGAGGAGATGGCAGCTAGCTAGAAAGTCACAAAAATCCATCCATCCATCATCTACACCCGCTTATCCTGGGCAGGGTCGCGGGGGGGTGCGGAAGCCTATCCCAGCGTACATTGGGGCGAGAGGCAGGAATACACCCTGAACAGGCTGCCAATCTAGACGCAAAATTATCTAATTTAAAAAATGATCAAAAATATGAGGAATGGAGTTGTTCGTTTATTTTAAGAAACACACAATATTAACGACAGTTCGACTGTATTAGCTTCACAGACTGCCTAAACCGCAGCTATTGGCATAGCGGTCATCGTATCCCTTCGTAGCTGGATGTCTGTCCGTGTCGGGTTCAGCGCGTTCCTCTGACAGGCTGTCGAAACCCGAGTAACCAATGAAACCCTGCGGTCACGGGAGCGGTCACGGGAGCGGTCTCCTCCCCGCGGCTCCACACCGCAGGTGAAATACGGGCCGCGAGACAGCGGCCATGACATCAGCACGGCCCGCGCACTTGCCTTCAGTACAGTGGGGAATATCAAACCAACAGACACAACCCTGCCACACGCCAAAAGGAAGCGGGATAGAGTCTGTGACTCTCGCTAAAAAAAATTAGCACTCACTGCAAGCAAGCAAGAGTGAGAAATGCGTGGCAGAAAAAGTGAGCTTTACGATTCAGGTTTCTCTCTGCTGCTCCGTATTAATCGTGAAACGCAGAAATTTGTTTCCTAGAGGTTCGCGGGGGCTTCTGTGTGCTCCGCGTGCGATTCCCGGAATTAAAAAGCGTTTCGACTCGAGGAGGAGGGAGCGAAATTTGCATAAGACACGACCGAGGAAGAAAAGGCTGATTGAGACGAGGGCGAAAATGAGCAATTTCCTGAAAGCGGTCGCATGCGAATCCCGCGTAGCCTGCCAATCGCGTGAAAGCGCTGGGGCGCGCGGACGCATATTCGGGGCCGTGTAATTGACTCAGAATGCCGTCGCGCTGCAGATTTCGGGGGGGGGGGGGGGAAGTCATTACGGGCCATCATTCAACCCCGCATTGCATCTCGCCTCTTGGCAGCAGTGACTCCGTCTCCGAAACTCGTACCTCCCCCCTTTCCCCTCCACCCTCCATCCGCTGTTCCGGCTGCTGTAAGAAGCGTGGGGGTGCGGGCTGAAGTCTTCGGGCAGGAACTCAGCACCACAGACCTTGGCCCGCAGACTGCTGCGCAGGCTGCTTATGTAAATCACTGAACATCAACGCGTATGGACCAGATAAAGATCCTTCGTATTAACTGTAGCCTTAAACCTAATGCTAACCTCTAGCGCAATCCTAAATGTTAGCGATCCTTTTTTGCGACTGTTCCTGATATGCGCTCCTGCACACTCAAGGGGAAACTGTGCAGCTGAAACCTGGCTTGGCTAAGGGAAAAGAATGGTTTTAGAGTCTAATTAGTTCCAACTCTTCAGAGAACTAACCACTGTGTCCGCGTCATAACGCAATACGGACATTTGGCAATCCAAACTATTTCATCCGCACACTTGACTACACCAAATCTAAAACCTTAGAAAACGTTTCACCTTAGATCTAACCTTGATCCTAAATTAGCCTAATTTTTTTTTGCCCCTTAGACAATCTTCAGCTGATGTGAGCTGAGCACTGTCTTCTAAAATCACAGAGCTCACTCACAGCATTCAGGAATCGAGGAATCAAGCTCCAGATCAGATTTCTCAGATCTGGTCGTCTTGGCATATACCAGGAGGAACTGGCTGGACATCCCTTTTTCCTTTTTTTCCCCCTTTTCTCTGTTTTTGGCTCAGGAAGTAAGGAAAAATGAAAAATCCACCCATAATCTACTCTCTCTTATCAGATGCCTGTAAATTTAACTTACAAAGAAACACAGAAGTGAGGATGGAAATTTATTGAAAATCTACAGATGAAGGGAGCTTGAGAATTTCAGACAGAATAGATTATTTTGTGACGCTGTATTCACAAAAAGCAGACCTGCCTTCCAAAATGGAAGCAAAAATGCAAAGCAGCAATATCAAAATAAAAGTGTCCCTGGGAGTACACCTCGTAGTACTGCAGCTGATGAACACATAAAACACAACATAATTCATTCATTTCTTTCACCTTTACCCGGATGGAGAACCTTTTTTCTCAACACATTTCATAACATCCATGTAGGTTATTATGCGATGTTTCTATTTATACACCATATCTGTTAGCCCTCTTCCTTTTCCCAAGTGGTGAATAACATCTAGCAAAGCTAGATGACTTGAAATTAATTATCCAACACTGATTAAATTCTGTGTGAAGTATGCATGATCTCCTCGTGTCTGTGTGGGTTTCCTCCGGGTACTCCGGTTTCCTCCCACAGTCTAAAAGTCCAAAGACATGCAGGTAGGCTAATTGGAGACTCTAAAATGCCCATAGGTATGAGTGAGTGTGTGTGTGTGTGTGTGTGTGTGTGTGTGTGAATGGTGAGTAGAATGGTGTGTGTGCCCTGTGATAGATTGGCGGGTACTCCGGTTTCCTCCCACAGTCCAAAGAAATGCAAGGTAGGCTAACTGGAGACTGTAAGATTGCCCATAGGTATGAGTGCGTGAGTGAATGGTCTGTGTGCCCTGCAATAGATTTGCAACCTGTCCAGGGTATATTCCTGCCTCTCGCCCAGTGCATGCTGGGATAGGCTCCAGCTTCCCCTGACATCCTGCCCAGGATAAATGGGTACAGATAATGGATGGGTGGATGGAATTTGTCAAAATGTGTTTCTCTTGCAAGCACTATGTAAGTCCTTTAAGAGTGCATGACATATGATCTGAAAGGTCACATATTGCTGTGGGTTTTGCACCACAAAAGTGGTGAAAATGATGATGTTCGGTATGGAAAGAAATGTTCTGGAAAGGAACAGCAATTGGTGAAACGCATCATCGTGCCACCACAGCAAGCAAACACAACAAAAGGCATTATAGGGGATTTTATGCAAAGCCTCACCATAAGAACAGAAGTCATGGTGAAGTTTTTTTTTTTTTGTGCAAGGTTGCATGTTTAACCAATAGCATGCCACTTGCACACGCTAAGCCTATTTAACAGACTGTCATTAAACGGAAGAAACTCCCATCACGCCCTCCACCCCAGCACCCTGCTCCTCCCCCCTCCCGGCAGTTCAGTTCAGATCAGTACAGATCCAAAAGCCACCCAGTCCAGCATAGTAACAAAATGTATTTCCCCAATCTGCTTAATATTTGCGTGATAGCGGGACAGAGGGACGGAACTGCCTCCTAAATCTCTCAAACGCTAAACAATCTGGAGGGAGGAAGGTTCATTAATCTCACTTCTGCAAGCGTTTCCAACACAAGGCTTAGCGCGTATGCAGATTTGTACGCTAATGTATAGCTTGGACTTTGGGGGAATTCGCAAGGCCGACGGTCACTTTTGTGGCTCGTTCTGTCCTCATCTCACATGGAAGCTGACCCGACCAATGAGGACTCACGGAATGGCTGTGTGACTGCTGGGGCGGGAAATACATAGGCATTAATCCACAGGCATTTTCTATGGGGGGGGGGGGGAGTAAGAACTGACGTCCATTTGGCTGAACTCTATGCTCATTCACCCCCATGTACAGCTTTACTCAAACAGTTAGAGTTGGGCTTTTTTTGGGCTGAGCCCTCCTGCTCTTTCTTTCGAGGGGAAATGTCCGTCTTCACAAACAGCGGGAGGAGACGTTTCCTCTCCGTTGACCAGGGCGGTGCAGAAGGGTTTGTGATGTGATTATGACCACGGCTTATATTAAAAACGCTCCATCAAACTGCGAAAGCGAACTGAATATGGTCGGTGGCAGGGTTTGGGGGGGGCGGCGGGGGGGGGTGCGGGGGCGGAGGGCTTGGATAGGGGCGGGGGTTCGGGTTGGGGGGCTAATCGCGAGGCACAGCGGCAGTCGGAAGCTGGGGGAGGGCCACTGAGAGGCCCCTCCAGGGGCATTAAAACAGCCCGATCCGCGGAGTGGGAGGGCAGTGATGTGTGAAGATGTCAGCAGCAAACGGGAGCGGAGGAGGAGAAGGGGGAGAGGGGGGAGCGGAGAGGAGAGGAAGGAGGGGATGAGAGAAGAAATAAAGAGAGGAAATGGGAAGGCAATTACTGGAAGTTGTCAAAATCAGGTTAAACGCCCTGGAAGAGTCTCCCGTTATCCGCCTACCAGTCCCCGAAAAGAAATGTGAGCATGGACCAGAGTTTTGTGTACGAGCATGAATTTTGTGTGTGTGTACGTGTGTGCACGAGCATGAATTTTGTGTGAGTGTGTATGTGTGTGTACGAGCATGATTTTTGTGTGAGTGTGTACGTGTGTGTACGAGCATGATTTTTTGTGTGTGTAAATGAGACCGTGAGTGTGGTCTGCACTTGCCTGGAAGCCTGATGATCAACTAACTGTCTTCACAGAAGTACACACAGGCCAGTGAAACAGCACTGGGGCCCATAATCACCAAGAGTCACTGGGCATGAGTACTGATCCAGGATCAGTCAAGCCTTTCGGCTGAAGGTAAAAATGGGTTGGATGAGGACCAGGGAAGACTGGTCCTAGATCAGCGCTCCGACCCAGAGGTGCTTTGTGAATACAGGCCTGGGTCTCTGTGTGGTGATGACCGCTGTGGTCTGCAGTCCTGGCCGTGCCAGAAGCCATACAGAGGAGAGCACACGATTGGTTGCAGTGTCGCAGAGGAGCACATGATTGGTCGCAGAAAAGAACACGATTGGTTGCAGTGTCTCAGAGGAGAGCACAATTGGTCGCAGTGTCACAGAGGAGAAGATGATTGGTCGCAGTGTCACAGAGGAGCACACGATTGGTGGCAGAGGGAACAACGCACGATTGTCGACATCGCTTTACACAAGAGCAACTCTGGCCAGACCAGCATCTACAGTCTACAATGACTGCTCTTCTGAGGCGATGGCTGGACATTGGACATGGCCTGTGGCCTTTACAGTGCAGTGGCAGAACATATCCCTGTTTCTACACGAAAAAAACGGCTGTCTCTGTGACTGGGAGACGGTAGAGGGGGTTAACCAAGGAAGCCGAAATGCACATGAGTCACTTTTAAAACAGCCGCTTCCACAAAGCCGAAAAGCAACCCTCCTTGTCTCTTGCTTTTAAGGCTACCACAGCTTTCTGCTGAGAGACAGTTGCTCTTTGCTGTCAGAGCAGCTGTCCATCAAAAATGTCACTGATAAATGTGAGCAGCTCGTGAGGTTTAGCTGATGCCATACACTGTGTGCCTTTTAATGATACGAATGCATTCTACTGGCTGGCTTGTGTATATACCGAGCTATCATATTTGTTTATGCAATGGAATTAGCCAGCTTTCAAAATACATAATTTGTCTTGCTAGCGTCAAGTTAATAATAGGTGTAGTGTTATTTGCTTTGGAAAAAAGCAATTCCTTTAAAGAGAGGAAAGTTTCACTGCTGACTGCGACTGGGAGAACTGCGAGGTGACGTGTGTGACTGTCCAGTGAGGATTTCCATGTGTTTTCAGGGTTTTCCCTGCTTCTCCAGAGCAAACACCCCCTCCCTCCCCGCCCCGCCCCCCCTGCAGGGCGACTGCAGGCCTGTATCTCTGCTCGTCTCCTCAGCCCCCGCCTCAGGGACGATGGGAAGGACATGAAACTACCATCGGGCAACCGAGACTGAGGTAAAGTAAAAACAGTGGATAAAACTGCTTGGCAGACATGTCTGGTACATCTGGTACAGGCAGACTGCAGGTGATCTTATTAGTCAGACACGTCGCTGGAAAAAAAAATTTCAGCAGAAGGACAGCTGTTTCTGGAGTGACCAAAAAAATGCCTTGTGCAAAATCAGTAATGTAAGCCTAACATCATTGCTCAAAACTGTTAGATTCTTCAATGTTCGTAGTTGGTTAGATCAGCAGGATGCCTCAAGGTGTTGCCAGAACATCAAATTACTGATGCTCCTCCATTTTACTGAGCACAGCAAGAGCAAAGCACCATGGGAATACATCTAAACGGCTCCCAACAGACGAACTAAAGGCTTCCAAACCCAGGTGCCCCAGTAACCAGCGAGCGACTCAGCCTCATTACTGAACCGCATAGTGTAGCTCTGAACCCCCTTCATCACACGGACACACCCAACTCACAACACCACCTTCAACTGCTGAGCATGTAGTGCTGCGTTTGGATTGGTCAGGCTTGGCAGCGCTGCGATCGGATTGGTCAAGCTTGGGAGTACTGCGTTTGGATTGGTCAGATTTGGTAGCGCTACATTCGGATAGGTCACGCTTGCCAGCACTGCATTCAAAAGGGGCGGGGGGGTTGATATTGTGATAGCAGACTGTGTGTGTGGGGGGGGGGGGGGGGGGCGTTGACATTACAGACAACGGGGTGGGGGATTGTTGGCCAGAGACTCCCTACAGTACTCAGGGTGGAAAGCTAGAAAATACACCACAGGTAATTCCACAGCCAGCTGTACAGTGACATCATGTTTCCAGAGGCTGTACAACTGGACACATACATTTTATAACACTTGATAAAAATAATCAAAATAAACGTCTATTCATATATTTTACCAGTGCTTTTTTCCTTGAGTGCTGTGGTCTTAGGAAATAGTTCCAACAAAAAAATAAGATTGATCTTGAAATTAAAATTTTAAAGCAGGCTGTATATACTCGTACAACCTCTGAAGGCATAATTTCACTGTGCAAGCTGTTTGAGATTGAACTGTATTGTCTTGCTTTAGACCATTAACCCCCTAATGCCCAATATAATAACAGCCACTGAAAAACTCTAAGATCATCAGAAACTTCTGTAAATGCCTAGAATGTCCTTCGTGGCACACAACCCTGTCCGAGCTGATCAAAAGCATACACTCGAACTGTTACTAAATAATATTACTAAAAATCCAAAAAGTATTACTATTCTTTAATGTGCACTTGCATGGCATCTGCACACTTTTATTGTTGACTTGAGAAGACCACTTCAGAGGGCAATTTTTTTCCCTCTCCTCCCGTCTCCCCCGTTTGGCTTCTCAGGACAGAAGCCCGGGGACCTTGTGCTCCGCCTCGGATCCCCAGACCATACTCTAACGCCGCATCGCACGCGCCGTCCCTTCAGGGCGCTAGAGCGGTTTTTTAAACTTGCTCCATGATGCAACACGGAGGTGCCAGAATTCGTGCTCGAGTGGCCCCCTTTGAAACAATGCTCAGGACAGTGTTTGGTGTTTGGTATGGGAGGAGATGCGTCTTAAAATCGGACATCGTGTCTCACTCGCAGATTCTGTGCTTGAGAAATTTAAAAGGAAATCTTCAAACACAAAAGGCTTTTCTTTATTGGCCTAATTTGCATAAAGCTTCGAAATTTTCTGTAGGCCCGTTGTATTTTCTTTAAAGCAAAATATATTAAATGATACGCGTCCTAAAGCACAAGAGCAATTCTATAGAAAACAGATGTTCTCAAATCTGAGACCTAGATTATCTTCGTGAACAGAAGTCATTAATTGTCCCTGTAGTAGCCTATAATGCAACGGTCATAATGCGGTCAAGATGCCCACATCGCCAATCCATCAAAGAACAACCAGTAAAATGCTAATTGCAGGTTATCACCATTGTAAAACTGATGCAGGTTATATAAAATATATAACATTGCTCTATAACAATTACTGAGTTCAGATATAGAAGGGGTAAAGAACAAAACAAACGGAAGAATATAATATCGACAGAAGGCACAAAAAACAGAAGGGCATCGTGTTGGCGTGCAAAAAATGGTGATGACCTGGTTTGGGAAGTGAAGAAATAATAATGAACATTTAGTACAGCGACGGATGAAAGGTAATTGCTCTCACAGAAAGACCGACTATTAATATCTCCCTCTGGCCGCGTTTGAAATGAATGGGACCGGAACATCTGCGGAGAGGGAGCAGCGAGCAGCGTGCTGTGGGAAAACTCGACGGCAGTTTTCCATTACAAGCTCTGAACTCTGGCGACGTCAGATTCGCTTTGGTCCGTATATGCACCAGAGAGATGAGAACCCGCCAAATGTAAAACCCGCAGTAAATGTTAATGCCCACAGTCTATCTGTGCAGGCGGTTAAAGAACATTAAATGTCACTCACTAATTCATTTTAAAACTCTAAGCTTATATTAAATGCATCTTAAATGCCTAGCGTGTGATTTAAAGCTGTTATTGCTAAACTGGTATAAACTAGCATACTGATAAATGGTTCGGGCGATTTATTTGAAAGAACATAAATAGCTCTAGATCAGCATTTATGAAATAATAACAGCCACAGTCTATAGGATATTTATGAACTTGCAGTGTTTTCTGGTGTATCACAATGGCAAAAACTGAACTTGGTCGCGCCTCTCCATTTCAATATTGTGGTTTCCATAGTCTTACAGTTAGCATACCATTACCAAATTAAATGTTGGGTGATTTATGGAGTGTCGCCCCTTACAACGCGATCGTAAAGTAAACCAACTTTCCCAGATTAAGCCAGTCCATGCTGTATGCTAATTACATAACCTTTTCCAGTCGCCTACACCCCTCTGTCACTCACGACGTCTAATCAGATCAATATATAATAATCATCTCCTCTTTCCATAAAATATAAGATTGTAAATACCTCATGGCAAAAATAAAAATTAAAAATTAAAAATAAAAACTCCTTATGAAATTCCGCCGTAGCCAAGCACACTTTACGCACCAAATTATGCAGGCGAGAAAGGGGTTTTCTGGTGTCTGTTCAGGTGATGCGACAAGAGCAGCATTAAAGACGATTACATCAGGTGAGAATACAGAGATTGATGATGCGGGGCGCGCAGGAGTTCCCTACATCGAACTCTCTATGGCCATCGCTTTCATTCTGCAGCATCCAAACAGCAACCCGATCGCGTTTCCAGGCAAACTTAAGCTTGTGCCATTTTGCTGTAAGTTTAATCTACAATGGCAACAGTGTTGCTATCAGAAATGTATCACATCTGCATAAAAATCACAACTCGCAGCGCAAAAAAGAAATAAAACGTCGCGCACTGGTGCCAACATATACAATAACTGTATTTTCCGAGCTAAAGAACGGTACGTACAGTACGGTACAGTATATCGCTATTTGCTTCTGCCTGTATGAAATACGAAATCATGTACCTACCTCACTCATGGTTTTACTGAAATCGCGGAAACGGTCGAGTTTACCAGCGCTTGTTATTGCCTATTGAGAGTTAACAGTCGTCTTTTGCACAGTGCCGGGCCGCCAAATGGGGGAGGTTTATAAAGTATTAAGAGCAACTCCTCAATGTCATCACGTTCCCACTAAACCAATAGGAATGCCGTCGGCGAATCTGTCTCACAAGTCACCACCCAGCGCTTTAAAATATTCATACACTGTATAAACCTATTTGAATTAAAAGCAAAGAGGTTGTGCTTTCTCCATCTCTACAGCGCTAGCTGAATTAAAAGAGGGGGGCATTTTAGGATACTGTACAGTAAATTGCATTTACGATTTAAAAGTAATTATTATTCCTTACCAACACTGCGAAAATAGACATGTATAACATCCACCGCATCTAGATGCTAATAAAGGACGACCTGGGCAAAGGGGAGTTTTTTCTTTCCA
Source organism: Anguilla rostrata (assembly GCF_018555375.3). Classification (NCBI taxonomy): domain Eukaryota; kingdom Metazoa; phylum Chordata; class Actinopteri; order Anguilliformes; family Anguillidae; genus Anguilla; species Anguilla rostrata. The sequence continues at coordinate 10,112,112 of NC_057944.1, forward strand.
TGACATTACAGTGAACAGCGCTCCGAATGTATTTCAAAGGCCGGATTTTAAAAGGTGAATACTATATCCCGGCAGCTCTAAGCGCAAATATTGGTGAAACGGCTAATCTGACAGGAATGCCTGACCGAAGTCATCATGGTTTTACATGCGTCTTTATGTGCTTCTATTTATAGAATGAATGATGTAAACTCAGCTACTTCGATGCAGACAATAAGGCAGGCATTTTTCCAGTATTTTGGAGTAAATGCACACCCTAACCCCACCCGACGCATATGGACACTGGATGTTGTCATTAGGTTGTTAGACCTGGCAATGATGTGACTAAATTAGGTGGGTTAGTATTTTTGCCTCCAGTCAGCATTTGAAGTTTAAATGCATTCCCCTCCTCATCTAACTAATCTTATGGGCAATCATTAGCATCATAATCAGGACATATTTACATTCCATATGAGTCATTCAGTCAAGTCAGTTTTTTAACGTTTGTTTAGCTCAAGAAAGTCAGTTTGATGGAACTGTGACTTGTTTGTTAGTCTGGAGGCAGAGCAGACTCCCTCACCAGTGTCTAGGGACTGTTAAAAAATCCCTACGTAGAATTTCCTTAATTCCAAAGCATCATTTTTCCAGTCATTGTTAGTCACACCATAAAGGGTTAACAATTTACAGATTCCATTGTTGCCCTTCGAGCTCATTTGTGCGTGCATGTGTGTGTGGGTGGGTGGGTGTGTACCTGCGCGCGTATGTGCGTGTGCGCACCTGCGTGTGCACGGTCTCGTGTTGGGGGTGGAGGCTGGAGTATTGCTTGTGGGACAGTGTTGAAATGTGTCCCCACCCGTTTTAAATCAAACCTTCAACCTTACCTGCTCACATTCGCCACAACGCGTTACGGTAGTCTCTAAATGCGCTCGTCAGTGAAACCGGGCGGGTGGTGGGGTATGGAGCCAACGTTTGCTCACATTTGTGCGTTTCTGTATCTTTAAAAAAAAAAAAGGACGAAGACCGTAGCCTGAGTAGGGAGGGGGAATTCCCCCTCGAAAAGGCTTTGAAGTTGCTCGCGCTTGAAAAAGAACTCCAGGCGCTGCGCGGACGCTTTCCCGTGTTCTTTCTTCAGCCGCTTAGAGGGCTGGGAATGAAGTCACGGAGAACTGACAGATGGCGTGAAAGAATGTTTACTGATTTTGAGGTTGGCTTTGGCGTTTATCTTATTTCACGTGCCATGTCATAATCCATGCATAAAAATCAGTCTGATAGTGAGCAACCTTGATAAAGTGAGGATGCATCAAATTACATTGTGCAGCCAATATAGTTGGGTGTTCTAAATACCCGAACATAAAAAATAAGGGGTATTTGTTTGGGAAGAAGGAAGAATGGCACAGAGAAAGGCTAGGATTATTCTCAACCTCCCGCCGACTTCTATAAATTAAACTGCAGGAGCAGCCTCGCTAAGCTTGCGATGTTCGAAGGCCTCTGACAGTGTAACTCGTGTGCCTGGCGGATTGCAGACGGGCAGCCTGCCCTGACGGTGTGTTCGGTGTTCAGAGCCTCTTGTTCTGGGTGCAGTGAAGCATCCCATAGTTTAGATTGAATTCAGAATTAAGACCCTCTCTGTGCTGACTGTGACCAAGGGCTTGCCAAAAAAAGAAATTCTCTTCAAAAATTTGAGGGGGGGTGGGGGACTATTCACACAAAAAAAAAACTGCTAATGGTGGAGGCGGAGACATTACCTTTAATTGAACATCTTCAACCTCTATTTGCATGTTTTGAAATATGAAATACCATATTTAAACTAGGCTACATTACAATAAGGTTCGGAACTACAGAGAATGCGCCTGAAGGGATTTGTATACTTGGAAGGTTTGGGAAACACTGTGGCGTTCGTTGGGCTGCATTACCGTTAAAAATACCCCAGCTTTTAAAGGGTGAGGCAGCATTAGCAAAAACTGCAGAGCTAGATCACCGTGGGGAGAAACGGGTTGAGGGCAGCCATCAATTTAAAAATAAGTCCTCTTCCTCCCACTCCTCTCTTCACCTGCCCGTGCCCTCTGACCCCTGGCCTCGCAGGGCCAGGCTTATTTACAGAGGTGGGATGAGAGTGCGAGGGCTGCCTGCTGGCCAAAGAGTGTGAGTGCCGGATCAATCTCATCCCTAATACACGAGCGCTGAAGCTCTGAGAAAAGAGAAAACGCTGCAGACTGTAAATACTGAGGGGGGGAGGGGATGTGTGTGTGGGGGGGGGGGGTGGGGTGGTGGGGGGTGGTTGTCCTGTTTTTCCATTCCGTCTCCCCTGAAATTGAACATGCCTCACAACAGATCACTGCAAACACAAACCAGGGAGTCCTCCAGGCTGTTAAAGAATCCATGGAATGTAATGCATTTGCTCACTACTATGCAAACCAGTAAGTCAGTTTATACAGCACCATATAAAAACACATTTTCAAATGAATACATACAAATATGGACCTGTTATACTTTCAGTATACAGTTTTGTTGTTTTGGCTAGCTGGTGAAAAATTCTTGACAAATCATAATTTAGCAGCACTGATCCTTGCACAGAAATCTATGGTTCGTACTGTATGTTGGAACTGCAAACCTCAAGATGGACTTTCACGGTGGTTCACACTTTGGGTCTATTTAGCACGTTCTTCTCTATGATGCATCTCCAAGTTTCATTCTGCACAAAATAAGTAATATTTTCATTTTACGAGACTTCTGATGATCATTACATCAAGTCGACAAGGCTTCGCATCGGGGGTTGTTTACCTCCATCCAGGATAGCTGCAGGGTCATCTGCTTCTTATCAATTTAAAATCAGATGCTGAGTGACATAACTGTGTAACCAACTGCTTTAAATGATCAGTTAAGTGCTGATTAACAAGGCAGACCAGCAGAGCCCACAGCCCCCATGCCCAGAGCTGAGGACCTCTAACATAGATGTTTATACCGCCGTGTAATATTAGCCAGTCCAAGAGCAGCGGTGGCGGTTTCTCGTGATGGATGGCTTCTGCAGTCGGCCCACGCCAACTCGATTTCTCCGCAAAGACTTCCGCTCCACTGCTCCGTCTTGTGTGCATCTGTGTGTGTGCGCGTCTTCTTTTTTCGGCTCAGTGTACCTTCAACACGATGTGCAAATATGCCCACCGCTGCATGCAGATCGCTCATCCAAACAGCTCGCACTGTTGGCAAAGCGGGAAAGTGGGGCTTTTATGTACTCAGGGAAACTCGAGATTTCCGCTGAGACTGGTGCGAGGCGATGCGTAATACGAGTCTTCTGCATAAGTGACCCTCGCGAAAAAGCATTAAAAAAATGTGAAATCGAAGTCAACGAAGCATGAATGACAAGAATAAACAATCTCCTTTCATCTCTGAGGTGGAGTTACCCCCCGGAGGGAAAGAGGAACCCAGGTAAATCCGGCGTCCCTAAACTACAGCTAAGATCTGAAGACAGGCTTATGTAAGGGCTGGAAGTACACATTTACACAACACAGCCATTCAATAATATAACAGGAAACATTATATATGGTGCTACGCAATCATATTAAATATTAATTACAATACGGATACAGAGTATTATATTACAAGGTGCAGTGAATTTTGAAAATTTTACATCTTCCTGCTAAATCCTATGATGCATCACAAGAAAAAAATACAGATATATTTTTTTAAATGTAGTTATTTACATAGTCTGTTTGGTTTTTAATTCAGTAAAACGCTAATGGTGGAGTGGTGGGCGTGAACGCGCACATGATTAAAAGAACGTGCAGCGGAAGCTCGGCTCAGATTTGATTGGGCCGTTTGAAACGTGCTATCTCTGTGGAAGTCTCCGTGGCATCTCCTGCACGAACTAAAATTGGCTCCGTGGCCTTCTGCTCGATAATGATCCTCGGGGGGGGGGGAACACACACTCATAGTGCTCGGGTAATTGACCCAGAGCAGTGCCGTTGTGGCATAATAAAGTCTATCTTCACTGCTTTCATTAAAACAGGAACTGACGAACCATCGCTCGGGTGATTCGCTCGCTGCTAGTGAACCGATCGGAATCAGCGATTCATCGCCGTTGTCGATTACGGTCCGCGTGTCCCCCTGGTTGAAATGGTCGTCAGATTATTTGAACGTAAAATTAAGGGAGTCGTCAGCGAAGAGGTGGGTTCTGTCGCACGCTGTGTTTATTCCTCCGCCTCCCCTCTCCCATCACTTGATAGATAATTACCGGTTCATTTATCGGGATGCTTGTCTGTTTAATATACTTCGCACGCATTAAATGTACACTGATTCGCATCGAAGCAGCGGGGAGTTGTGTTGTCTTGCTGAGGCATTTCTGTGCCGATAGACAAGTGAGAGGAGAAGATAATGCGAGAGGAACTCGTTTTATAATTAATGGAGCACATTTCCAGCAGTGTGACGAGTAAAAGTGAGCCGTTCTGGCCTTGGATGTAGGAAAAACGCTTTTGCGTGAGTGGGCGTGCACTTTAAAAACCCTGACTCACCAGCTCTGCCCTTCTGAGAAAAAAAGCCGTGCATGTTATTTGAGTTGCGGCATAACTCCTGCTGAATTCTACAAGCATTTTGTAAGTCTGCTAAATGTAGATTTGACATCGGAAACACAAGATGCTTGATGAACAGGACCTTCAGCCCACCAGGTTATGTTATTTAAGCTGCTCTGAAGAGAAACGTCTCGGACTGAAATGGCCGTAGCATCTACTGGCTTTTGGTGTACTTCAGCACTTAGGCACTTCATTTAATTAATTGGCTAAAGAGTCCACCCTCCTCATTTACAGTGCCTACAGAACCTCCTGGCACTGTGGGCCTCCAGGACTGGAGTCTGAGACAGCTGGTCTAAAGAGTAGCCAGTACTTCCTCAGGCTGGATATCGGGTTGTGTGTCGTGTGTGGACATATTTTTGAGATTCGTGTGAAAAGTATTCAGGGAGAATGAACGAAGGGAGCACACTGAATTAATAATAATTATCCTGGAGCTTTATAAAGGTGCATAACCAAAAATATTGAGATAGAGGACCACCTGCCATTTTGGGTTTGTTGACTTAAAACTCCATAGGAACACAAGATCAATTAAAAGGCTGGTATTGGTAGGGATTTGTGAAAGACCACTGAAACAGAAAATCCCTCTTGTGTTATCAGATGTATTGCTGTATGTTGTAGTTTCCCTGGTGAAAGGTTCTCTTTCTGCTTTCTCCAATGGGTGCAATTTAGGCCAGGTAATACCATAGTAGACATTATCCAGCATGATTAAAGTAATCATATATGGATTATAAATAGCTTTTTGTTATTTTCATGGCTTGTACTGAATGAATAAGGCCTTTTTCTTCTATGTTTTGTGAATGAATGGGACTAATCCCCAGAGGGTTGGACTGATACTATTTGTCTGTTTTTTCATTTATTGGACACTTTTATCCTCGGGCATCATAAAGAGCTTATATCTGATCTTTTATCCATTTATGAGGCTGGCTATTTTATTGAGACAGTGCAGATCATCCCTGTGGTCTGATGGGATTCGAACCCACGGCCCCCTGCTGACCTTGGATGTTATGCAGCCCAGACAGAAGCCAAAGCAGACAGGTGTTTTCCTCGCCACATTTTTTCCACTATTTTGTAGCCCCTTCAGGACCCAAGCACAGGACACTGTGCTGTTTTACACCCTGCTGGGCTACAGTGTACTACAGGTGAGCTTGCACTGTTTGGACTGATGCACACCAATGGCCTGCGGGTGCCTGGCCGATCATTGGGATTCAGCAGTTACCAAATGAACCGCAGCCCCAGCTCTAATGGAGGGTAAATGGCAGTTTTGTCCCATCGCTACGGCCTGCCAGCGATAGCTCATTGGTCACGTGACCATGGCTTTGGTGATGCTTTAGACGCAGGGCCTCACCGAAAGCACCTTTTCCGACAGAGCTCCTCGAGAGCCACTGAGCTGCCAGTGATCCACTGCTCTGAGCCAATCATAGCGTTTACTGTGGTGCACAATCTTCTCATTATCTCTCTCTCTTTCCCTCTCTCTTTCTCTTTTTCTTTCTCTCTCCCTCTCTCTTCCTCTCGCTTTCCCTGCTTTTGGCATTCCTAAGATTCTCTGATGGATAGCTACTGGAAAATCTCCTTCTCCTTATCCCCCCCTCCCCACCCCCACCCCCGACCCCTTCTCTACCACTAGGGGCAAAAGTAAACAAAGAAAGGCCAGAGGATGCTGGGAGTATTTTATGACTGCGGCAGGCGACTTAATGTAATCCTGTGAGTCCCTCTCTCTCCAGAGCTAGTGAATGGAGACAGCTGCATAATAAAGGCACATTCTGGGAAAAGCCACCCCCCCACCAGAGGAGGGGAAGCAATTCTATTTTAAGATCTGCCGGTGGTCTCCGTAGCTGCGTTTTATTCCTCTTTCTCATCTCCCCGCGTTTGTTTCCCGTTTTAATAGCGCCCGCGCGGCTCACTTCGACAGACGCGCCGTTCCGGCGATGCGTGTGCGTTTATTTATATGAACACATCCTTTTTTTTCTTCTTCTTCTTCTTCTTTTTGGCAGGGCTTCTCTCTGGCAGAGCCACAACGCAACAACCGCCCAGTGATTTTTAGCGCCAGACACGCGCCCCGTATGTTGCCGGGTGCCGCGATGGCGGCTTCTCCGTGGTGAGGTCACGGAAATGCAGAATGTGTAGCATGTGCATTCATAGAAGGCATTCGTGTGGAATTCCTTCTAGGTTTTTTGTCACTGTCATTTTAGCGTTACCGGTGTTTTCCCATTTAAGAAGATAAGGTGAGCACAATATTTTCACGGCCTTGTGTGTTGGAGACTGATTTACTCTGGCTTCTGGTTGTTAAATATTCATGCTCTCTTAATAATTAAAGGCTACTCCCTTTCCTTGCCTTGACCTTTGACAAGGATGCCTATTTGTCCGATTCCAATTGATTGTGGACAAATTCATGCCGGAGGGTGATTACTTAAGCGCTCGAAATGCTGCGTATCTGAAGAATAAATAATGTTGGCAGGGAGAGCTTTGTAATATGACCGACAAAGTTATCGAACCCCTGTTCACGTGTTTTGGAAGATCAATAGCACTTCAGGAAAGTTTATTCCCGGAGATAAAGAATGAAACGTGTGATGAAAATATCACAACTGGCTTATAAGTCAGGCCTCGGGCTGGATTTGATTTAAATGAAAGCGGTAAATCCTGTTTCTGAAGGCCAGACAAAAATGTATTTGCCATATGGAAAGAAACACAGGCAACGCATTTTGCAAGTGGGCCATTGGCAGAGCTGAACGTTTATTATAGCGATTTGGGTTGTTGAGGTGTCACTCGGTGGTCACTAGGAGGTTCCCTCTCCAGCACGGGTTAAACTGAAGCTCAATGATTTGCATTTTCTGCTGGACTCGTTGACTCAAATGACACAAATGCACAATTCTGTCCAGCTGAACGGCTTGGATTTAAATCAGGATGTCGCTGGAGACGGGGCTGCTGGGAAGCTTTAAGAGGCCGTTTCAGTGTGCATGCTCCTCGCCCTGTGGTATCATTACATTACATTACAGGCATTTAGCAGAAACCGTCTTATCAGAGCGACTCACAACTTTTCATAGCATTACATGTATCCATTTAACAGCTGGTTAATACTATGAGCAATGCAGGTTAAGTACCTTGCTCAAGGGTACAACGGCAGTGTCCTTACCCGGGAATCGAACCTGCAACCTTTTGGTTACAAGCCCAGTTCCTTACCCACTGTGCTACACTCCGTCCCATGGTCAGATTCAGACCATGCGAAGTCCTACTGTGACTAGCAATGCTAGAAGAGGGCGACTGATGTGCAGTAACCTTGTCCCCTAGTAGAATATACACCAGCGATGGACAAACCTCTGTGCCACATTGACATGGACAGTGGTGTAAAAGAAATGGTGGCTTAAAATAGGCAAGAATAAAAATATGATGTCTCATTAAAATGACAGGCTTAAGAGGGTGGGCATCATAAGGGTCTGGCACATTTAAAGGTTGTTGTTTAACGTTGTTAAATGTTTAAATGGGGAAATTATTTGAATAAAGGACAACAGAGTAGAGAGAGGCTAAGCATTTGGCTTTAATGACTGTTTATGAATTTAGTGCGTGTTTGAGCGTGGGTGGGTAGTTTTGTTTTATATTTGGCATGCACATAAAAAGCTCGGTACTTTTGGCTGTTTTTAAAAAAAGATGCAACTGATGAAATACTGAAAAGCTCTGATGATTTAGGTTTGCGTTCGTTAAACATTTGTCTTTCGTATTTGACTTACAAGTAAATGTAACCGTTCCAATTTTTTTTTTTTTTTTATCACAAACTTTGGCTAATTAGTTTTAGTAATTTCTGAACTCATCGAACTGCATTTGAATGTAAAGAAGAAATTCATGCTTCCATTGTTAGTCGAAAGTTAATCCCAGCCTTGATCTCTGAAATACCTTAAGGCTTTCAACATGAGGGGCCATCAGGACGCGACTGTGAAACACCAGTCGGATAATAGCGTGTCCCACTCAATTTCGGTAATTTTGTGATGCCAGGCTTTAGTGGAACTATGGCACAGTTGTAAAAAGAGACCGGTTTGATAAATAACCCGCGGGAGTGATGGGGGTTTGGTTTTACTATTGCTTTTGGGGAAGTCAGAATCTCTTTAAAACAGCAATTTCCGAATCCAGCAGGTTTAACAGCCAACCCCTCTCGTTTAATGTTTGGCACTCTGAATGCAGGACGCAGGTGTGTCAACAGTCAAAACTCCTCACGTATCCAACGTGTAGCCAGAGCAAAACATCTAGTTGTTTTGATTGGTGCACGAGATTCGTCATTTTGGGGGTGTAGGCAGGGTTGATAATGGAGGCGAAAATGTTTTTTGACAGTAAACACAGGAGCACAGAAAGGAAAGCAACCCTTCATAGAATACCTTTAAAAAAACAATGAATATTACGGACATGAACACATTACAGTCACAAGAAGAAATTAATGAAAGCACGTACCAAACCACAGGCACAGGTAAAATTCTCAGAGATATTTACAGGGATCTTTCTGTACTGATGAGCTCACAGGGGATTGTATTTACTGGGGAGTGCAAGTGGTCAATATGTACTGTGGAGAGCAAAGGGAAAGCAGTCCTGTGGGAATGGTGCAATTAGAAAAGGGACACACTTAAGTAATTTGATACTTAATGTCAGGGACAAAGCAAGCAGAGACATTTTAACAAAGTATCCATCATTAATGGAGTTTTGAACTCAGAGGAAAGATGTTGATTGGATGATAAACAACTTTGTTCCCGCAGTGCCACAGACGTTTCTGGTTTTCTTCTCTCCAAGCCTGATTGCAGTTTGATCGATTAGCAGGACTCTGAGAAGGACCATTCAGGGGAGGGGTCTGCATTGGGCTGGAAGAGGCCCGAGCCCACCTAAACCCAACATCTATACGGCCCGACCCAAACCGGCCCGACCCAAACCAGCCCGACAAGCTCAGGTCATATTTTAAGCCTAAACTCCACAGAGGTCAATCGCTGAAATCACCAGCCGACAACACCATATAGCAAATCGCAACATTTCCGCCGAATATTAACAACGATTGAAAACAATGATACGAAGTAAAGCTACTTTTTTGTAGTTTGTGCTCAGCTAGTATGGTAAAACAGCGGTATTTGAGCTTTCTTGCTTATTTTTTTTAAAACACATTTTTCGTTCTGTTAAATGTGACGTTAAGTTTGTCGCTTGCACCCCTGCAGCAAACAGCACAGGAGCAACGTGCTCTTTCTTTCAGTATGCTTCAGCGCCCTTTTTCCCTCTGTTAAACGTTGCGCTAATGAGTTTATCGCTCGTGTGTATATGGCTGCTTTCATTCGCCACTTGAGCACCACGGTACTCTGTGAGAACTGGGAGCTTTACACCATTGCTGTCAATCATAGTTAACAGCTGGCGTAACTGTTGCTATGATACTAGTTGTAAACTTCCCGGGTTGGCAGCAGGCCCACACCCTGACATCACAGAGCTAAAAATAGCGCTGACTCTTGGCCCCATCGCCGCATACCTCCAGGCCCCGTCTGGTTCGAGTCAGGAAGCAGACCTCTAATTCAGCGTGTGAACGGTGGAGTGCTGCAGATCTCCAGCACGTCGTCACGTTCGTTCATTTAAGCATCATTGGCTCTGCAAGACCAGGGTTTTTTTTCTACGCCCTGGGGTAAGTTTACTGTCGTTGCGCAACGTCCTGAGTAAGAACTCTCCGTGACCTCAGCGGGTGTAGCCATTCCATCTTGTTTGGGGATTCCTGTAGGGGTGCCCCCCCCTCCCCCCCCCCCCCGACTGAAACCAGCTCCGGATTCCAGAGGCGATGGAAATCCGTTCACAGCCGGGCGAGGCAGGGAAACCTGGAAGAGAAATACTGAATGAACGCACACGTAGAGGCACGGTGGAGTGCTGAGGAAACACTTTCGCGCTATCGTTGGGGGAACCGAGCTTCAGCTCCTCCTCCTTCCGTCCCTCGCGATCAATACCAATCGCATTAGGAGCGGATCGACGGCGTGCCCCGTCCGTGCTGTCAGCAGTTGCGTATGGATTGAGGTGTCCGGCGATATCGGCGTAAAGCAGTGTGTGTGTGCTCCCTGGAGCTCCTCCTTCCGGCGTCCCCAGAACAAGAACGCAGAAAACGAGAGCACGAAAACAGCAAGCAGTGCCTCGTTTTCTCCCTCTCCCTCTTTTACCTTCTTACACTGCAATTATGTGTTCATTTATTCATTCGTTCGTTTATTTATGTATTTATAATTTTTCAATCCCGTAGCGAATGGCTGCCGTGTGATTTGACCGTAAAGTGCGCTGAGTCAAAAGGAGAACACGACAAGGCTCAGAGAAAATGATGTCACACGTTGGAGAAGCGAGCGAAACGTGGACGATCTACGAGATTGAGCGTCGATGGCAACAGCGGTTACTGAGCGATAGCTAATCATCTGTGTGGGCTGGAAAGGAAGGACATGAAATGCAAGTTAGCAACATTTACTCTTGGATAGTTTTTGGGAGAAGCGTCTTTGCTGACAGGATCCCAGAGGGGGCTCAGCCTGCGCCTCGAACGAGGCGGGTCAAATGAGGTAAGACAGATTGGTTCAATCAGGGAAATGGTTTCCTTCAATGAGGTAGCTTTAAAAAAAGGACAGACGCAGCATCCCCCCCCCCCCCCCCCCCCCACCTTCCCAGGACCAGAGCTGAACATCGCCTCAGTAAACCAACAGATACGGAGCTGGTGGAGTGGCAGTGTGCCAACTGTCACAACAGAATGTTAAAGTCAGGCAATAGATCGTGCCTCAAAATGAAGAGCACCTGCTGCAGGTGGGTGAGTTCATAAAAAGAAAGGCACACACACTTCATCTGCTTTCAGTGTTTTTCTTCTCCCTCTTGTTGTCTAATTCTCTCTGAACTGCTGTCTCCTTTCCTAACAATTCCCACCTTCCAAACATGCCCCCTTCCAAACATGCTCCCTCCCTAACATGCTCTCTCCATATAATGCAAATGAATTCATAGAACTTGTTCCTGTGAATGCTCCTCCGAGTGTAAGGTTTCACCTTTGACCCGGATGCACTCCTCCCTGTCCATAAGAGCACTAGGCTGCCACAGAGGAGAATTTAGGGAAGGGCATCGTCATGGACACGACCACAAGGTTTGTTTCACCTTTGGCTTTGTGAGAGGAAATGGGCGTACTAAGGTGAAACAAACCCTTGTGGCCGCATACAAACTCCACACTGTCACAGAAATATCACAACATGTGTTGTGTACATGTCCTTTGTGAGATGAAAAGATATTTGTCTGTACTAACTCCAAAGTTGGGGGTTCATGGCAGTGCCTGGAATGAACTTCATATTAATGGATTACTATGTCAAAGACCAGATGTGAAAGTCTAGCTGTGAACACTCCCAGTGTCTCCCATTTTCTCTATTGGACACGAGTGGTCAGAACGTTGCCCAGTAACAGTCCTACCGCTGGCTCTCTCATAGGGTGGATGTCTCATCCAGTATCTTTCAATAAGCCGAGATAATCGATTCCAACTGTGCAATTCATCACAGTGTCCCCCCCCACCCCCACCCCCCCCAAACCTATCTCTTCCGCTCAGCATGTGAAAACAGTGGCTTCATTCCGCACCACGTCTGGCTGAGAAATATTATTTTGGATATGGCAAGAACAAACTGTCAACACGAGACAGGAGGCTGTGCAGCCCCTGCCGGCACTGTGAGATCAAAGGAACACTGGTCAATGTTTAATTACACCGTGGCTGGGAGACCTCGGGTCTCTCCAAGTAACCAATTACATGATTGAAAACGGTTTCTGAAGATTACTTTAAGCCGGTTTTTTTTAATAAAATGCAGAACTGCTGAGGGAAGCAGAGCCCCAGGCAAGATGTTAAAAGGCTGGAGGATTCAGAGGGAGAGTAACTGATGGCCTATCAATAGCCATTAGGAGCATCCTATTCATTAGTGCCCATGCCACCAATATCCTAGGAATTCTATTTTCTGTATTCTGTGCTGAAAACCTAAGCCTGGCCAAAAATCCAGCATTTTTTTTTTTTGGGCAAAGCAAAAGGAAAGGAAGAGAGAATAAGAGCAAAGGAAGGAAAAAAAGAATTAAAGAAGAATGTGGTTTCCTGGCAGCTTGAATGCAGTGTGTGCAGGATCGTGCATTCACTGCAGCGTGGTCTGTGTTAAATGCAGTGTGTGCAGGATCATGCATTTGCTGCAGGGCTGCCTGTGTTGAATGCGTGTGTGCAGGATGGTGCATTTGCTGCAGCACAGCCTGTGTTGAATGCGTGTGCGCAGGATGGTGCATTTGCTGCAGCACAGCCTGTGTTGAATGCGTGTGTGCAGGATTGTGCATTCGCTGCAGCACAGCCTGTATTGAATGCGTGTGTGCAGGATTGTGCATTCGCTGCAGCACAGCCTGTGTTGAATGCAGTGTGTGCAGGATGGTGCATTTGCTGCAGCACAGCCTGTGTTGAATGCAGTGTGCGCAGGATGGTGCATTTGCTGCAGCACAGCCTGTGTTGAATGCAGTGTGTGCAGGATGGTGCATTTGCTGCAGGGTTGCCTGTGTTGAATGCGTGTGTGCAGGATTGTGCATTCGCTGCAGCACGGCCTGTGTTGAATGCAGTGTGTGTAGGATGGTGCATTATCTGAGGTGTGACCTATGTCCACTCCTAACCCATGCTCAGCTGTTGTCACAGGCAGCTGTGGGTTATCTCCCGAAAGGGATGGATGAAGTTGCACGTGGGGAAAGGGAGGGGACTGAAGGAGGGAGCCAAACGGAAAACGATCTGGTAATGGAGCGCGGTGCCGACCTGGAGCGGGTGCGCCGTACACTCTGCCTGAACCCGTTTCGTGTATTCAAACTGGGTATTTAACTGCGGATAAATAATTGAAAGCGTTAATGAACTCCCAATGTCATCGTTGGCTGTGGGTCTCTCTCTCCCTCTTTGTTAACAGGCGTGGAACTGCTCTGCCACAGTCAGGCTGGTTTGGTATTTTTTCCAGTACTCATTATGTTTTCCTGCTTCTCATTCGGTGCAGGCACCGGGCATGCGGTGTCCAATTTTATGAAAGAAATCAACCAAAGTACTGTTTAATTTCTGTACTATGCCCTCAGTAGCAGTAGCAGTTTGTCACACGCCGGTATGAGACCGCAGGGAGGGAGATGCCGCAGTGCCGCGAGTGCACCGTTGGTTGCCGCATGGAGAGAGAGAGAGCACCCACACAAAACACGAAATGAAATAAATCAAACACCTTCACCCTTCCCTCTCACGGGTTCTGGGCAAAAACAATTAGCTAGAACAACAAACTAAAATAACAAAGACAAAAGAAAGCAAAGCAGAGTGACCGCTTTTCAGTGCGCTGCTCGTAGCTGGCCAACTTTTAGTTGACCAGTTTCTTTCTTCATCTTGCGTGCTCGTACAGATGGACCTCAACACAGACAGCGTGAGCTCCCGGTCTCGGCCCCGAACTGTGGAGAGGAACACACCTTTAAGCACCTGGGCTGATTAGCTAACGCATCCAAGGTGTGTGTGCTCTCTTTACCAGGCGGGTCGCCGAGGCCAATCCGGTTCACCACCAGACCAGAAGTATTAAAAAGTTTGATTTTTATTATCGTACAATTATTAAGGAATTTAACAGCAAAATTCCCCATGTTTCAAAACTTTCCTTACCTGTATCTTCACAAAAGTTAGCTAATGTAAACTACCTAGATAGTTGATGTTAGCTGTGTGCGTGCTGGTATGGTTATCCCAAGAACAAAATTCTTTTGTTTGTAAAAATTACATTTTTGGTTACACATTTCTGTGGCAAAATATGATTTCAAATTAATCCATTGTAAACAATGCTATGACCTAGTGAGGCATTTGAATTGTCTCAAACAAACAAATGGAATGCTAAATTAACCTTTGGCTAACCGAAATTAACCATAGTGCGACGGACCTTTACACGCAACACCCTGACACCGTTTAGGGTCCCATTTATTTGGTTCTGATTTGGGGCCTACACGGGTCGGCTAATGTAAGCTAGCGCCTTGGTTCCCAGGTTCTTGTTTACATATGCTCCTAACCTTTTAAATGGGTTATTTAATTGGGTTATTACTCCATTAGCCCATTAGAAGACCACTTTGTCTGGGTCTCTTTTATGGCCAGTAGCATTGCTTTTATCTTACTGGCATGGGTTTATTGCCCGCTTTCTTAAAGACTAGTGACTTCTTTCAGTCTTTTTAACCTTTCAGTAGGGATGGAATGGATTTTATCCAGCTAACTGAACGTCTGCATTTTTTTCCCACTCAGATCCCCTTACAGTGTGTGTGTTCAGTACTGTGAAAATATCAAACGAGTATTATAAAAATAAAAAATTTAATTATAGAAAAATAAAAAGCTGAGTTTGCTCATACATAATACTGCATTATAGTCAGCAGATCTGATTGGGAGCTAAAGCAATAAACCCCAAACAGGCCACCACAAGCCTATCATATTACATTATCTGTATTCACAATATTTTTGACAAATAATTTTTTTTTAAAAACATGATCACCATGTAAGATCTTTTTAAAATTACATTTCGTATTAATTTTTTAGAGTCATGTCTTCCTGAGATCTAGCAGAACAAAGTTTAAGTATTTGAATTTTTTGACATAATACAAGTGTTTTAGGTGGCAAAAAGGAGGATCACAGCCTACAGGCTATTTTAATTTTGTTGAATGTCCCTTGAAAAAGAGGTTTCAGCATAGCAGAATATATGGTTCTTGAGATTAAGATGGAAGATTAATGTCCCCTACAGGGGACACCAGGTCTCACAAAGGATTTTTTTTTTTTTTTTACTGAACTGGCTTTAAAGCCTTTATCAGGCATTGAGTTGCCTAAGTGAGGCCAATGCAGTATTGCCCCTGAAAAGCACATCACAGTTGTATTCCTGCTTCTCGCCAAAGCATGCTGGGATAGGCTCTAGCACCTCCTGTGACCCTGACCAGAAATAAGCGGGTATAGATAATAGATGGATGGATGGATGAATGTAATGTCAGCGTGAGAGAAACAGTAGTGGTCCAATAAAACAAATGCAGTAGATTGTGGGGAAGAATGCTGTCCTTGGAACAGGTCTCATTGTAAAAAAAAGGTCTCATTGTAAAATTGACTTGACAAAACTATACATCTCTGCCTGAACATACCTCATCCTCTCACAACTACAGATGTTCAATGAATACCATTCATAAGCAGAAAAGAGAGAAATTAAATAAATACACTTTTAAAATCAGATTTTCATTTCTCTATACTCACAGAGGGAGGGATTAGAAAGCACTGACAAGCGTGTGTTGTACTGTCAAAATCCAAAGGGTTGCCCAGCAATGCAGAGAGTCTGAATGGATCGGTGGGTAGCAGTCATAGGTGCCCGTGCACCCCCTTATTCATTTCCAATTTCGCTGATCATCAATGTGGCCAAAGCTCAGGCAGCAGAGTCTGCACATAATGGTCAAGGTCTAGTCAGTGGGTTGAATCAGCACGCGGAGATTCTGCTGACTGCTCCTGGTGCTCATCCAAGAGAAGCGCCGCCAACTGGGAGGCTCGGAGGCCAGGAGGAGTGAGGTGTCCACCTGCAGCACCAAAACATCCCTCAGCTGTTAGTATGTGGGGAAAATAACAATCACAATGTTTTCCCGCATTACTCTGAGGGTGTACCGTAGCATTGTGGGTAAGGCTCCCCTCCCCTTCGGGAAGCATGGAGGTTACTGTGACATCACAAAGGAAAGAGAATTTACGGTGGCAAATCAGGGAGGAAACTTGCAAGGACAAGAAAACGAGACCATACATAGCTAAAGGCTCTCACGCAAGTACTCTCTCCATGCAAGCGAAAGGCACTCACATGCAAGTATTCTCTTTACGCAAGGTGCAATAATATTGGCATGACTATCAGTATAATTCTGGGTAGGTTGCTTGATAAATTCAGGCTTTGCAGAAAATTTTTAAGTTGGTGGTCCTACTTCAAAATCTTTCTGGAATTGGTCAAGGGCTGCACTCTCTCATTTGTGAATCAAGTGTAGCATTATTTCATGCTACACAGTCAATCCCCATGCAAAGTTTTGCTATGTTATCACATTATGATACATGTTTAAAATATACCAGCGGTAATACAGTATATTTTTCTGATAGTAAAATCAGAATTGGTTATAACAGCAAAATTTGACCGGTTAGCAAAGAATGCCATCGGATTTCATAGCAGCAGATGCTGCAAGTGTGAACTGGCACTTTTTTTGGCCTGGAAATGTAGTCCCGTTGTGAGCTGTTCAGCCTCTCCCCTCAGCTTCCGCATCAGTCTATCCAGCCTTGGAGAGGGAGAAGCTTTTCATTATCATGAGAGTCACCCGGGATCTCGCAGACCAGTGAAGCTCTCTCTCTCCCCCCCAAATAATGACATTACAGGAGTCTCTGAAATCTGCACGGGTACGAGGCTTCCCCCCCCCACCCCCCCCCCCTCCCCAGCCCGCTCTCTTTCCTCCCCGGGAGCCGTCAGGGAGAAACGGAAAGGCTCGCTGTTCTGAGGAAAGAAAAAAGGCACCGCTGGAAGAAATGAGGCAGAAAATATCTGAGAAGTCAAAGTGCGTAGCGGAGCGCCCGAAGGCTCTGTACGCGCCGCACGAAAAGTGTCGCGAGCGCCGCGTTTCACAGACGAGTTCACTTCCAACTGCATTTTCATCTCTAATACGTGTGTGTGTGTGTGTGTGCGGCCGTGTGTGTGTGTGTGTGTATGCGCCTGTGAGTGTGTGTGTGTGTATGCGCCCGTGTGTGCATTTCCAGTAGATAGGTTACGAGAGGATGAATCTGTGAAGCGTGCTTTAGTTTGCTGTGTCACACATTTTCTTTCATTGTCGCTGCAGCTCAAGAGGATGGTTAGCAACAGTCTTTTATTTATTCTCTCTCCGTTCACCAACGGCAGAAAGGGTACAGCGGTATACCATCTACGCCTTCTTGAACAGAGGAGGTGGAGTGGGGGTGGGGTGAGGAGGGTAGCTTTTCTCTGAGCTGGTGAACCCAGAGTTTGCATAAAAGTTTTTTTAAAAGCCTGATATATAGGAAGATGGCAGTGTCGTATACAATACAGTGTGCCTGGGAATAAGTGAGTAGCACTGAGAATGTGCAGTGATTTAATGGGCTGCGTGTGTGACTCAGACGCAGGTGAGTGGAGGGACAGGCAAGCCTGGAAACTCTCAGGCAGCAGAGAGGGCACATCATTGCCAGCTGGGATGGCAGCGCTGCCCTCATCCCCCCTCCCCCCCTCCCCAAACCCCCCCCACCCCCACGCCCAGCCTCACTAACTTACTGCAGCCCTTCTCCCCAGCCTTGGAGGAGTAACTCAGCTCTGTTCATAAATCTCCCACCTCAACACATTTCTACACCCATCACCCGGCCCCCCACCCCACCCCACCCTGCCCCCAAGTCAAGCGAAGCCATTTCCAAATTGCATTAATTAACTGATTAAGAGAGAGCTTTAGTTCATTTAGCAGACCCTCATGCAGTACCTTTCTCCAGTTGCCCGTAATTGTCCCGGGACACGTAATACAGAGGCCATGTGTCGCTTTTTGGGAGCGTGTCCCACTTACCCCCCCAGGGAGGACGCCCCTGAGCACACCGGCTTTCAGTCAGCAACTGCCACATTAGGCAGTTCATCAACAGCACCCTGAGAGCGGCAAACCAGCCCCTGCCAGCAAAGGTCATTTAAGTTCGCCTGCATTACTTCGGTTCCTCGGATAACTCTTTCTGCACAATGTTTGTGGGCGGGGCTGACATAAACAAAAATGAATGTCTAAATCAGCAAAAATGGTCTTTTTGGCTGCCAGAAATTAGAATTAGAAATATAGGGACTCCCCCGGGCAGTTGCTGATGACAGTGCCCAACTCATCGTGTAAATCTACACTGTTTGGCCTGTTGTTGCATCCACGGTCTATATTAAATGAAGTAGAACCTGGGAGTTACGACTTACCGCTCATCCGAACATGATTTGAAACCAGATGCAGTCCATGTTGTTTTGCCTTATCAATATTATGCATAGCTTTAATTGATAAATACATTTGAAACACCATCAGAATTAGTGAAAGGGACCTGCCTTGGCATTATTGTTGAAGTTTGAAGTTAGTTTAAAGGATCTGCTTTGTTTAGGACGTGGGACCAGAATATTCTGATGGGAACCAGGTTACTGTTGGTTCGATTACTCATAAATTTAAAATAAGGAACATTAAAAAACAGGCTGCAAGAACATTAAAAAAACAATATAATTTATATTATATAGTTTTTTTTATGTTACAGTTTACAAATAGAGGGTTTTAATTCTTTTAGAAACGTTTATTTTGACCACTTTCAAAGGTACAAATATTTACTAATTCCAAACATATTAATGTTTCCTTTCCTGATGCATGGATATGCCAGAGGTTCTATTGTGGGCACAATAAATATTAACACAGCATTAATGGTTCACATTTGCATGGTGGTAACATTATGTTTGGTTACATTAGAACAGCACACATACGGCTGAGCAGGTCAGCTGTAATTTGTAAAAATTGTGAGACCACTTCATGCTGTATCCTCCATGTTAATCCCTTATTGGTGTAGTATATTCATAACAATACATCTAATGCATTTCAGTTGACTTGGGGTGGGGGGGGGGGGTGGAAATCTGCACAATTGGGCAATAAGGCATTAAAGATAAGTCTTTCCATCCGCTCACTAAAGCATGGCACTTGCCCTTGTAATCTGAAATGATGAAAAGTCACTGGGCAGTGAATCCGACGAGGAATTTGCTGAAACGGGCGCAGGGTTTTATACGGTAGGTAGGTAGAATAGTCACAAAATGAGAGCAGGAATTTGTTAACACTGCTCACCCAAAACAGAACAATTGGTTCAAATTAGTCACTGACGTTCACTGACGGTCTCTCCAGAGATTATTTTTAGAGATGCGGCTTTTCGCCAACTATACTGGAATCGGCCAATGTTAGTTACATTTTTCATTATTGGTATCAGTCAGAGGAAGCTGATAAGGCAGACAATAATCATTTTTCTTTTCAAACAACTAGTGCATCATCCATGGACACAGCATGAGGCTTCAAGAACATAAACAAAATGGCCGATAATTTGTTAAAAGAGACAATATTATTAATTGTGCTATTATTAAGGCTAATGATAAACAGGCCTAACTCAAACATAAGCACAGCTTTGGTTTCATAAAGACATTGCACACAAAATTAAAAATCAATGCTTTATTCAGAGACATCATATCGACATCAGTGATATCAATACTGAACAGCAGCTAATAACCAAAACAATTAGCTATATTTGAGAGATAACTGCTCAAAACAAGCAACAACGTGAACAACAAACTGCTGATAGCATGCTATCGTATACATACATAACATACAAAAACAATAACGTATAATTAACACAAACACTACACTTCTAAATGTTTGAGCGTTATAAATGGAATCTAAATGAAGTTTAGGCGATTTTAAATGAAATATAAAACTATGACCTTATTTACAAATAGCCTGACATATTAAAATGAATGGTGCTGATGCTGCAGATTACTGGTGTTCCTCGTTTAGCATAAGTAACAAATTGCTTCCTCAACATTTTCTGGCTCGCCTTTCTCCATTTGGAATAGAACCAAAGTGTGCTGTACGCTGTCAGATATTTAGTGCTCTGATTATGGCCTCAGAGAGGGAGGCCGTGAATTGGATACAGTATCATATTGTTATTATTGTTTGTAAGAAGATGGTCTGGCCTCCCCTGCACAAGCATCAAAGCAAGTGTGATTGCAACTTAATTTAAAATCCTCTGATACCCTGATCCAGGCAGGCGATCTATGGGTCTCACCTCCTGCAGAGTTTGTCTCGAAAGACTACTTTTTTAGAATTAGTTCTCAGTTTCAAGCAGAAACCAACATGGTACGATTTGGTTTTGTTATGTGGAAAATATTTTGACTGAAGGTGGAGGTTACAACTGGCTGGCTTTGACAATTATCTGTCTACAAATATCATCCCGTTGTAGAAGCAGAAAGAAACTTCCGTGCGTTTTATAGGTATTTAAAAGCTGTACTGAATTACCTCCTTATATATTCATGTTTGATCTTATTAGAAAGAGAGTTCATTCAGGAATCTTTTGATAATAATAGCATAGCGCTGAGCTCTGCATCCAACTACATAAGTTCACTTTAATCAATAAGTACATGGTCAGCTTTTAGGTAGGCCAGTCCTTGTCATAAATGAGCCTGACCCCCCTTTCCTTCTACACCTCAACTCAGCATCACCCAATCAGGGCAGACATCCTCAAACCATGCTGGGTAAGGTATTTAAGTCGCAGGAAAATTTTATTGTATGTTGCGGTTGGTTTTGGAGCCCTGGAGAAGAATAGTTTTTCTCTTTTTATTTTGGTGGCGGTTCCTTGGTTTTGTTTTTAGCTGGTTGCATTTAATCCTGTGGCACTGGAAGTTGGTAACACTTTGGCAAGGTTTAGCTTATCTGTCTCTCTCTCTCTCTTCTGGTATTTCCAAATTAATTGTTTAATGATTTGTATGATGTCTTCTGTTTTAGAAGTAAATGAGCCTGCATTCAATAAAGAACGTATGGCTTCAATTCATTAATCTAATTGACTGCTTCTTATTTAATCCAATTATTCAACCATTTTCAACAGTAATTATTAAGTAAAATCACATAAAATGTATTGTATATGTAGGTTAAGTGAGGGGTTCTAGCACGCAACATCGCAGGCCTGTCTCCCAGGCCTCAAGCACCTGTAACTGCAAAACTCACCCAGGCCCCTGTAGCTCCTAAACAAACCCAAGAATGTACAAAGCAGAATGCCTCCCTGTGACTCAACTCTACAGAGGAACATCGACAACCGCTTTAATATCCAGAGCGTTAGTATCACAGTAGGATTGCCTGAGTAGGCAGGGCTTTTGGTTTTTTTTTTTTTTAAACAATTTCTGTTAAGAACTGCTCTTTCTTTTTTAAACATTATAAAATGCAAATGTTACATCACCTCGTATAAGTATTGTAATGGCCACTTTTCAATATGCATTGCAGCAGTATGCTGTGCATGAAAAGAAATGGCAATAGAAGTAATGAACAACGTCTGAGCTTTCTGCGAGCCACTTGAGCCCTTCTCGTTCCAGATAAGAGCGTTAACCGAGCGCGGGGCAGACAGATGAAGGGGGTTTGTGACATGGTATTTCATACGGTGGGCGCAAAATGGCGGTCAGTCGTGAGGCGATTATGAGAAGAGGCCGAACGGCAGAGACGGGAGAGAGACCGAGCACTCGGCTGGGGGCGGACTGAGGAGGAGGAGGGTGACTGTTTGCCATCCACTCAAAGCCGCGTTCTAGAAAAACGCTGAAATATTTTTGGCCCTGGCCCATTTCTGATGTTATCGACTTTTTCGAGTGGCTCTGAAGGAATGCCAAGATCAGAGGGAGAAGATCTGATTGGTCGCAGCCCCCTCAGTAGTGTTGTCGGGGTAACAGGAAGCACGGGAGGAGGGGCCATGGCATGTAGTGTCATGTGTGATGTCATTTACCATGGATCCCTTGTGATCCCCATAGGAACAGCCGTATACCGGGGAACACATGTATGACCCACATACATTCTGCTGTCTGCTCATTTTTCATATTTGATGAGTACTTGTTTGTGCTTTGGGCGAGGGGGGGGGCGTGTTTTGCTGAGAGCTAAAAGCTGGAGAACATGGCCTTAATGCGTTTTGCATTTGTATCAGCAATGTATTTGGTGTAAGTCCACTCTGGTTACAAGGTCGTGAGAAGTACTGTTCTAAAAGCGGAACAAGGGAGTCACCAAAATCAGAAATGTAAACACAATTTCTGGAATTTTGTTTTATTGTATTTTGAGAAGTGCAAGGAGACATAGACCCCTGTGCCAGCAGACATTACATCTTCACAAAGTTAACAAATTTTTTTAAATTAAAATAACAAAGAGAAATTTATAGTTATAATGTTGGCTATTTAGGCAATGGTTCTGTATGGAGTTAATCCGTAAGCGACTTGCAATGCAATGCGTACAGGGATGCAGAGGGCATCTGCCCAAGTGTCAAGGAAATATTGTAGCAGTGATGTTAGCATAGCATAACTAGAAGTAAGCCAATGTTTGCTAACTTGAGGCTGTTTGTAGCTTGCTAGCTAGTTAGCAATAGTACACAATTTCAGTTTACTTACTGGCATAGCAAATTAACTTAAGCATATTTTATGTAGCTTGTTATTTAAAACAGCAGCGAGGTAAGCCAGATAGCCTATCATCAGCCACTTTTAAATAATATTTTTGTGAACATTTTCTACTAATTTTCTCACTGAAAGCCGTGTTCTTTCACTGAGCTTGAGCAATTTATGCCATTATATGCCTTTTTAGTAGCTGGCTATCCATCTCTTTCTTCTCTGTCACACAACTACCTGGAATTCGGTAAAATACAGCAAGAAGGGGGACATTTATTGCATTAGTTGTGATTTATTTTGGGCCAATGGGAGGTTTGCCACAAAGAATTTTGGCCATTCTGGGCAGTGTAATTTCTAGCCCTTGGCACTCCATATATTTTATAAAGGGGAAAATTAATGGAAAATGATTTATTTTCTGTAGATTTGCATAGAAAGGGTAAACATGTTTTCACGATCTGCTTTTCATATGAAATGTAACAATGATATAATAATAATAATAATAGAGTTTCGAAATATACCTTTGGGGAAGTTTTATTTTGCCTTCAAAATTCTGATGTCCCCCCATTCGCTTTAATGGGAGCTCCAGTGTTGTGCCCGCAGTGCAGGCTTGCTTCTGGGGTTTCTCAGCTTCGGCAGGCTGACAGGACAGGGCCTGCTCTCCAGTCCCGTTAAATATGCATGTCTGTGGGTAATGATGGAGTGTGTGACAAAGGAGGGACCGGCTGTACCTCATTACCGCGCTAAATATCCCTCCGCCCCGAAGTGTACCCCCAAGTTCTCACGCGCGCTCCGACGCCCGTTTTCTCTTCAGTGGCTGAGGGCTCACGGCTGTGCAGTATACGGGGTTTATCCTAATGTCGGAGGCACTGACTCCGCCTCCAATGTGCCCTTTCCTGAGGGCCTTTCCATTTCGGCAAAGGGAATTCTTTTGAGACACCGTGACGATCTGGACGAGAAACTATTATAATCAGGAGTCCATTTTTTAAAAATAAAGTCATAATGTGGAATATAACAATGTAGGTTGATGGGTAGACTAAGTGGAGCCTCTACAGAAACAATAAACCTTTATGTCAGGAGTCAATGCGACAAATTAAAATAACAATAAAATACTGTAGGTCCTAATGCAGATTTTGGCTATAGTGTGTAATTATTTCATGGAATTATTGTAGAATGTTTAAACAGGCATCTCTTGCTCATCCAGAAACGCAAGGAATTTCATTACATCTCTATCCAGTTATATTTGCTTGCATTGCTTTTATGATATTGTGATCACAAGCAAGAAGATATAAAAAAGAACGTTCCAAAACAAGCACCATTTTCGGCACTGTGACCATGCTTACGTTAAGTATATTGAGCCAGACACATGAGGGATGTTATTGTATACTCTGTCCCACTGCAGTACGATGTAGAAGAGTTGTGAACTGAAACCCTAGCACAATTGGAAAACATTACCTCAAAATATTAAAAGCATTGAAGTGTTTAGACTTTAGGTGTTGAAAGCTGAAGGATAGACATTGTTATGCAGGGAGAACGTCTTTGATTTCTCGTGGAGTCATAAAATCGTAATCGAGTTGATTCACCATTAATAATTAATGATTTCCCTATACACCCCCTTTCCAAAGGTTTTTTTGTAGTCTTTTATTATGTGTGTGATTCATTTTATTTTTCTGTGTTGGGAGAAAACTTCCCCTGGGGATAGAAAAAAAAGAAATAGTAGTGAAATTAATCAGTCTTCCAAGCTTATGCTTCCCAGAAAGGTAATGCATGTTCCAACTGTCCTCTGAATTACTCTAACATTGTTGTGCGTATGATCGTTATTGAATGAACAGCACAATCTTTCTGCAGTAGTAAAATAAGTATTTCTCTTCTTGTCTTTTAATGCAAGAATTGGGTATATTTTATTCACACATTTATTTAATTATCATACATAGGCTGGGATTTGTCCTTAGACTCTGTTACATTTAAGTTTTTTTTTTTTTTTGTGAAAGCAGCTTGGCGTGGAGTTCAACAACTGCACACGTGTGTTTATAAAGAACCAAAGCTGTCCTTGCATCTGTAAATAGTTAAGGTCGGACATGAATAAAATTCAGGCCATAGTTATATCGGGTGGCTGAGAGAGAGTGCATTTTCACAGCGAGCTCGGACACCCAGCCAGGTATCTTTCTCCAGAAGAATCCAGGTGAGGTGCGGCACCTTGCTCAAGGGCACGGCTGCACTGTCCCAGTTGTCAAGGCCACAGGGCGAACGGCGGAGCTGGAAAAAGCTGTCTGTTTCTCCCAGGAAAGCTTTTTATAACTGAAGCGGGGGGCGGGGGGAACGCAGACGGCCGTGCCAGCCCCTAAAGCAATCCGGAGTTGTGAAGGAGAAAAAGGATTCGCTGTCAACAAAGAAAGGGGAAAAAAGTAGAATTGTGTCGGCTTCATTGTCAGCACAGTAATGCACAGAGGGGGGTCAGCCATAGTTTGCTGCTCGAGTGTGGAAGAGCTGAAAGGAAGAAAGATGCTAACGGGCTCTCTGTTCTGACGACATGCATGCTGAGCTAAATCCAGGCCGTTTTCACACAGAGAGCTCAGTATTTTAACCTTATTTCAGTCAGAACAACGCACATATTGAATTTAGGTTAAATATATGAATGAATATTCAATGTAATCATTTTGGTTTTGCGGCGAATGGATACAGTACAGTACTTCTGTGCCCGATACATCTCCCCTATTTACAGGAGAAATATCACACACGTTGAATCATTAATGTTGTTTATCGCTGCACTGGCACCTTGGTATGAGTCATAACAAGATGACCTTACCTTTCTCATCAAACCTTCAGATCAGAGAGCTGTCATCTAACCTGGACCCAGTGATGCCACACCACAGCTCTTTCATTTATCTTTTTCCACCCATATTTTGTTCTTTTCTCAAAATTTCAAACACCCACATGTTTTGTAAGCATGTCCATTTGATGCAGTGTCTGCACAGCCTTTGCACTGGGGCACTGTGCTTTTTCAAACAGCTGGTGCAGGCAGCCTGCAGAACCCCAGTCGTTGAGTACAGTGGCAGGAAAATCCCTGCCAGTCAACCCCATCCGACCTTGAGCGGCGCTGTACTCAATTATGCATCGCCTTGCTGGTCTCTGAGCACAGGTCTGCAATGGCTCTGCCGGGGGGTTCGATTCCCTGCTCCAGGAGTGTGAGCTTAAACCAGAAGCTCCTGATTACCACCTCTGTTTTTACATGTTAAGTTTCAGATATTCTCAGTGTCTGAAATGTAGGCAATATAGTGAGGCTGTAGTGCAGGAGCTTCCGAACTCTGCCACCCAAGTCTGCTTTTTTTGCCGGTAAAGTGTACTCTCAGTGGTTTGCTGTCAGGTTTTAAGCCTTTAGTGATTTGTTGATGTTTTAAGCATCTCACAGTATGCGTGTACACTGTGCACCATGCCATATTAAGTTTGACAACTGACGCACTTTACAATAAAACTGTTTTCCTGAACAACTGTATTATCCTTAGTATGCAGTATCGTGGAAAATGAGGGCACTATCTCATATTAGTGTGGCATTCAGGCTACACCCGAGCCCCCCCCCCCCCCCTTCCCCGCCACTCACCCCGCCAACCCCACCATCTGGATATTATTGGTTACTGCCATGTACAATCACTGGCTTCTGCCAATTTCCGTAAGGTAATCTGGTTCTTGTCTTGCTGTGGAATATTAATTATTTCCATTTCATTCATCTTGGCCGAGGCTCATTCTGACAGAGCTAACCTTGCTAGAACGTGCAGGGCGTGATGCGAGACAGCTGAAATTCAAGGTGTCCCGGGTAACACATGGTTTCCAATTACTCGCGGTTGTTCCCAAGGATATTCCACAGTAGGCAAGAAAGGCCCTTTTTCATTATTTATTGTATTGTTTTATTTACTTGTTTGTTGTATTTATGGTAAGGCAATAAAGGGCTTTCCCTGCTGAGCAAAGTAAAAAAAAATAAAAGCAGTTACAGATGTCAAACCGACCGTCGTATTAAATGTTACATCACAGGACCTGTAATGAAACAAAACGCCCTCCTGTCTGCATGAAGGAAGAGGAACGTATTTCCTACCCAGCTGCATGATGCAACGATGAAAAGCCATCACCAGGCAACAATTAAGCAATTACATACTGTGTATCAATTATCATTAGCTGAACAATTATCCCATTCCAGTTGACATCTGCAACAACATTCAAGCAATCAGGGCAATTATTTTGTTTACGACGAGCGCCGTAATCAAGAGGGCTCCCGAATAATGTTTCCCACACAAGCCCCTAAGTGCTCCGTGAAAAAGGTCTGAGCACGTTCTCTAAAATCCCTCATTAAAACGGAAGGACGGACATGATAATCATGCAAAGTCTTTATTTTGGACTGTTTTTTTCATCATGGACTTGGAAACGAATTTGATAAATCTAAATCAATAGCGCTTTTTATGCTACATTTATTTATTTATTTGCTTAATTTATACTCCGCCGGGACATCCTATCAAGCATTTGTGCACTTAATATCTCGTTTCACCCGCTTATGTAGCGGATGAGCCTGTTGACTCAGCCTGCACTATTGCCTGTAGTCACCCGAGTTATTTCTACTTGATGTAGATTGGCATAATGGCCTTGTAATCGCGTTGGGAAATAAAATAAAAAAACATCTACCAAACGAATGAATGTAATGTAGATTAGATACTTCACAGCCTGTTTTACAGAAATTAGATCACAAAGCGGCTTTGGTATTGAATATATCAGTATCAGAACTATCGGATGCCTCCCAAATGGGTCACTTTGGACAACCAGGGACCGGTCGGAGACTGCGTGTTCTCTCAGGTGTGAACAGGAGGACTGCAGCCACGGCTGGGTCGCGCACCAGCGCAGTGGCACTGAGCGGGGGGGGGGGGACTCGCGGCGGTGAAGCCGTTCCTGCTCTGGAGCCTGTGGTTACCTGCCGGGACACCTGAGAGAAGACAGGCCTGCTAACAGGTGTGTGTGTCGCACGCCGGTGTGACACCCCTTGGGAGGGAGACGCGGCTATTCCGGGAGTGTGCCGATGGTTGACGCGTGGAGAGAGAGAGAGAGAGCGCAACCACACCAACACAAAATAAATAAACACCTTCAGCCCTCCCCCTGTTGTTCTGAGTGAAAACAAACTAAAATAACAAAGACAAAAAAAGCAGAACAGCTTTTCAGCTCGCCGCTCATGGTTGGCCAGTTTTTGTCAGCTGACCAGCTCCTCCAGCTTCTCAGCAGTGGTTTATTTTGTTTTGTGCTCGGACAGACAAAATTAAATAAAGACTCGCCCTCTCGGTGTGTGCTTCCTGTCTCGGCCCCCCGAACTGCGGAGAGGAACACACCTTTAAGCACCCGGGCTGATTGGTTGACGCAACCCAGGTGCGTGTGCTCTCTCCACCAGCCGGTGTTGCTGAGACCAATCCATGCTTGGGCCGGTCGCTTTCTGTCTCCACAGACACACAAAGAACATGCAAACAGTCCTTATTTTTAGGGTGAAAACATGAACCTGAGTAATGAAGACAGTATTGTGCTCGGAGCTATTAGCTCATTTAATCAGAGGGGCTATGCCTTTCTGCAGTAAACCAGGGAATGGCCTCCAGGCACACTCATTTCCAAAGGCAGTGCAGCTGAGAAGGAGAACAATTTAGTGACTGTGCTACTCAGACTGTGGGAAAGGCTTATTTTCAAACCAAGACTCACCTATTGATCAAAGACTACAAACAACACTTTTATGAAATGAAATAAAATTCCTGCTTATGAGGAGATATATTTTGTATTATAAGATGTAATGGCATATTCTGTCATTAATAAATTGGTAAAAGTTTTAGTTTAGTACATAACCTGATGGAATTTATAGCAAACCTAAAGCCTCATAAGCATACGGTTCTGATGAAGGACTTGCTGCCTGAAATGCATTTGGTGTATTCTGGCTTTATAATCTGTTTGGAACCCAAGGGAGCCGTCAACCAAAACAAATGTTTTTTCAATATACTAACATAATCATAGCTTTTATTTTTTGTGATTAAACACTGTAGCTATTGCTGTATTCGCCATAAAAATGCTTGAGTCATATAAATGTAATGGTGGAATAACAAGACCTTTTATTATGAATGCATTATGGAGGCGGATAGATGAACAGAGCTAATGTACTGTTCAAGTGATTGTCTTCCTAATTCTGCTGATTAAAAAAAATTGTGAAAATTGGACTGAACGTTTTTTTTGAAGTCAACGAGAATCTCATTTATAGAGCGTTAAGGGCTCTGGTGTGCTTAAGATAAAGCCTCCCTCAGTCATTACACATTTTGCTGTCAAAGGGAAAGTGGGGAAACAGCAGATTCGGGGTGAAAATCGTCTTCTAATTGCGTTAAACTCAGCCGAGTGTGGGCGTCCGGTAAGAGACCTCTTCAGCAGTTTACTGTCGTACACGTTTGTTGTCAGGACTTGGCGTTTGGCTGGGTCAGACGGTCGTGGCGTGCCGGATTGTCCTGAAATCGCCGGGGTATACACCCTGCCCACTGCTGACAGGTGCCTGCGGAAACAGAGGAAACAAAATGGAGACAGTGAGGCTTTTGGCTCTGTGGCGGCCTGTAGCGAGGGGGGGAAGGTGGACAGGGGTCTGCGTCAGGGCCATGGGTTCACATGCAACCCGCAGATTTCTGATAGGAGAATAACAACGGTGCAGTAACGTTGCACAGGTCCAACAGCTGCTTCCTCCCACGGTCTACCCACAAGTGGCAGAACTGCAGGTGTTCATGCGTTCATGTCTGACATAGTGGCAGAACTGCAGGTATTCATGCGTTCATGTCTGACATAGTGGCAGAACTGCAGGTATTCATGCGTTCATGTCTGACATAGTGGCAGAACTGCAGGTATTCATGCGTTCATGTCTGACATAGTGGCAGAACTGCAGGTATTCATGCGTTCATGTCTGAAGTAGTGGAGACAATGTCTCAAGAACGTCTTCAGCTGTTTTCACCTGTCATTCGCCTAAGCATTGTTTCCTTAGATTTACACTTAAGCACTTTATCGCTCTTATTCAGAATTTATATTCTTTTAATATACAATCCATTTCATTAAACAGAGGTATATTTTACTGAAGTAATTCAAGTTAAGTACCTCGCTCAAGGATTCAATGCCAGTACCCCACCTGGGAATCAATCATGCGTTAAGCTCCCTCTACCCAGAGCCCACTCCCAACACACCCAACACTAATTTCTAATGAGCACAGGAAGTCTCATTACCAGGCTCTGCTTCCACCTAGGAACCGGACAGCCCAGAAACGGCTCTTCCTGCTAGCCCCTCTGTAGGATTCAGTCTGACGTCATTAATGGTGCTAAAGTACGCAGGAAAGCTCAGTCCTAACAACAGAAATCACGCCGCTACTCCATTTGTTTGTCCTGGTTGTTAACCCGTTGTAGCTGTTCATGGTGTAGCCCTGATTCTTAGCAATGTCAGTGCTACGTTAGCCACGTTTTAACCCCCTCCAGGTTTTTCTGCCAGTTTTATTGTCTTTAGCTCCAGATGGGTGGCGGGCTAGTGATGTAATCAACTTGCTCTGGATTTAAAACTTTTTTAAAAATAAGCATAAATAAGTATAACCTACCATGTCAAGTGATGGTCTTTGAATCAATGTGCTGCTCATCAACAAAATTGTCTCACAGCTGAGACTGTATATTTTAATTTTTAAAAAGATTTTGCATAGAACCAATTGGATATTTATTGGCATTTATAAAGAGTAACCCTGGAGTAAGACTGCACTGTCCTCAGGCATTTATAAAGAGTAACACTGGAGTAAGACTGCGCTGTCCTACAGCATTTATAAAGAGTAACGGTGGAGTAAGACTGCACTGTCCTAAGGCATTTATCAAGAGTAACACTGGAGTAAGACTGCACTGTCCTCAGGCATTTATAAAGAGTAACGCTGGAGTAAGACTGCACTGTCCTAAGGCATTTATAAAGAGTAAACCTGGAGTAAGACTGCACTGTCCTACAGAATTTATAAAGAGTAACACTGGAGTAAGACTGCACTGTCCTCAGGCATTTATAAAGAGTAAACCTGGAGTAAGACTGCACTGTCCTCAGGCATTTATAAAGAGTAAACCTGGAGTAAGACTGCACTGTCCTCAGGCATTTATAAAGAGTAACACTGGAGTAAGACTGCACTGTCCTCAGGCATTTATAAAGAGTAATCCTGGAGTAAGACTGCACTGTCCTCAGGCATTGATAAAGAGTAATCCTGGAGTAAGACTGCACTGTCCTCAGGCATTTATAAAGAGTAACCCTGGAGTAAGACTGCACTGTCCTCAGGCATTTATAAAGAGTAACCCTGGAGTAAGACTGCACTGTCCTCAGGCATTTATAAAGAGTAACCCTGGAGTAAGACTGCACTGTCCTCAGGCACTTATAAAGAGTAACCTGGAGTAAGACTGCACTGTCCTCAGGCATTTATAAAGAGTAACCTGGAGTAAGACTGGCACTGTCCTCAGGCACTTATAAAGAGTAACACTGGAGTAAGACTGCACTGTCCTCAGGCATTTATAAAGAATAACGCTGGAGTAAGACTGCACTGTCCAAAGGCATTTATAAAGAGTAAACCTGGAGTAAGACTGCACTGTTCTACAGCATTTATAAAGAGTAACCCTGGAGTAAGACCACTGTCCTCAGGCATTTATAAAGAGTAACGCTGGAGTAAGACTGCACTGTCCTACAGCATTTATAAAGAGTAACGCTGGAGTAAGATTGGACTCTGTCCTACAGCATTTATAAAGAGTAACCCTGGAGTAAGACTGCACTGTCCTACAGCATTTATAAAGAGTAACGCTGGAGTAAGATTGGACTCTGTCCTACAGCATTTATAAAGAGTAACCCTGGAGTAAGACTGCACTGTCCTACAGCATTTATAAAGAGTAACCCTGGAGTAAGACCACTGTCCTCAGGCATTTATAAAGAGTAACCCTGGAGTAAGACTGCACTGTCCTCAGCCATTGATAAAGAGTAAACCTGGAGTAAGACTGCACTGTCCTCAGGCATTTATAAAGAGTAACCCTGGAGTAAGACTGCACTGTCCTCAGGCATTTATAAAGAGTAACCCTGGAGTAAGACTGCACTGTCCTCAGGCATTGATAAAGAGTAAACCTGGAGTAAGACTGCACTGTCCTCAGGCATTTATAAAGAGTAACCCTGGAGTAAGACTGCACTGTCCTCAGGCATTTATAAAGAGTAACGCTGGAGTAAGACTGCACTGTCCTCAGGCACTTATAAAGAGGCCAGACCTCGCACACAGGCAGCCTGTAGCTTGCGGAGCCGAAGGGGTCCCCTCCGGGTCTGTTCCCCGTCCCATCGCGCTGTCCGCGAGGCCCCAGAGAAAGCCCTGAATAATTCAGGTGGAGTAAGTCGCCCTCTTCGGTTACCTGGTGAGCGCCGGCGGAGATCGGCGGGCCTCGGTCGCTGCGGGGTTCACTCGGGGCGACGCCTGCCAAAACAGAGATGGGCACATTCCCAGCACCCGCGGGCCGTTTTTCTCAAGCCAGCACCGCGCGATCGGTTTACCACCGCATTAGCAGTCCTCAGACACTTTACACTCAGCATCATGTTTCTCCAACAAGGCCGTTTATTAAATATGAAACACCTGCTTTTATTGGGCACGAAATTATGTCATAATAAAGCATTCATTAGGACTTGCACTGCTTTCGCAGAATTTGTACAGAGATATACCACTATTTCTTAAATTTTATTTATATAACTGGAATTTTTTTCACATACAGATGTCGCAGAAAAAAATATTGTGCTGTGCCATGGTTCAACAAGCATGCTGGAGCAAACCCATTACAGACCAGCAATTTCTTATTTCCAGAATTTGCCTGGATCTCCCCCACCAACACCAGGTGATGTGTGTGAGTGTGAGAGAGAAGTTTTATAATAGCCTAAATACTGCTGTTCTGTGCGAGACCTCTTAAATCAACTGAATAAAACTGTCTATATGGTGAAGTGTTCTCAGCCAGCAATCAAGTGCCAGTCAAACTTTCAGTGAAGGCATTTCACACATTAAACCCAAAGGTCACGGGTTTGATTCCCCTGGTGGGGCAGTGGCATTTGTCCCCTTGAGCAAGGGAACCACTTCAGTAAATGTCCAGATTATGGATTATATCTAAAATGTAAGCTGTGTACGTCACATAATTACACGTCAATAAGTTTGGCAACTATGGGAAAAAAAATTTTTTAATCCAATAAAATATAAGCATGGTGTCCAAAGCAATTTGAAATATCTAATATACAATAAAATATATAAATTCCATAATTAACATTTTCTTTTACAGTTTTTTTAATATCAATCTACATATGTAACAATGACAGGTGAGGGTTGTCCTTCTCAAAACAATGCCAATGGTGCGTGCCATTTAACGTGTGTAATTCCTTCACTGCAAGTCTCCTTGAGCCAACTAGTAAGCAAATGCCAAACGATTTATCCACTTGACTGATTAATGTACCTTTTGCTGAACAATGTTAATGTTTACTATGACACTTCATCCATTTTGTGAAATGGTAGCTTGCAGACCTGGGTCAAATACATATTTGTTTTGGATTCAAATACTTTTCTACGCTTTACTGATCTTGTCTGGTGTATTGGAACCAATGAAATACTCTCAAAAAGTGCAAGCCCCACTTTCTGGTCATATTGGCAGGCTCAATTACACCAGGCAAGATCAATAGAGCACAGAAAAGTATTTGATCCAAAACAAATACATATTCGACCCAGGTCTGGTAGCTTGTCTAGTGTAATATAGCAAGTTAGCTAACGGTAATCGATTCTAAGTTTCATGGGAGCCCCTTTCATGTTCTATCTGCTATAACTCCCATCATTTATATAGGGTGTACACCTAGACTTTCCTTATTAAGGGTGCTATATTTAATAATGCAGAACACAACAATTCTGCTGTTCAATAAAATTCCCATTAAAGTGGATACTGTAGCCCTCGTTAAAATCCATGCTGAATAGCAAAGTAATCATTCTTGACGGTAAATCATTTCATCCTTGAAACATTCTATACAAGATGCTACATGATAGTACCAGTTGATTGAGATACAGTGATTGAGATACAATGTTATCAAGAAAAAGAATGTCAATCATGGCAATCCATTCTGAAATGGTAGCTTGTCAGATTTAATATAGATGAGTTACCTGACAAATATAAATTCTGTGTTTGCACAGAATGTATTAAAGAGTGGTTTAAATGGCAATAAACATGTCTCTGTATGGAACTAGATTGATTCATGGTTTGATTGATGATATGCTTTTCGTAATTAAAACGGCTTTCAATGGCGTACTCCTAATTTGCCTCTGTAGATAAACTGATGCTGTATTTATCCAGGGTGATGGATTTTTTTGGGGGTGTCAGGGGGAGACCTCTCACCTGTGTTCTCATTCCAGGAATATCCCAGGTTGTTCTGTCCCTGCCCCGCCCGGTCCGTGGCCACCTCACCACACCGTCCGTTACCCCTGACAAAAACCAAAAACAGCCTGGTCTGGGTCTGCTAGTCCACAGAGAACTTACATAGTGGTACACTGACGCGGGCTTGACCGCAAGGTACAGCCACCCATCAGCCAGATCTGACGATGCTGTTACCCAACCCTGGCACAGGGGGCGCCCTGTGGAAGAAACGGCTTCCTCTGGCTGAGCTTTCATTTTACCACGTGGTCTGACATTACTGGACGTGTGTCAGCTGTCAGCCATCTTGAAATTAATGTGCGGTTGGTAAAGGTGCTTGCGCTAACAGGAAAGATGCTAGTTAAAAGGTTTTGTTCAACTTTTTTTCTGATAGCTTGCAACCTATAAAGGAAATATTGAGTAGAACAGCTTTTATTACGCTTGATTAAATAAGAAGAAGAGCTGAGGCAACAGAAGACCCAGGTGGAGAAATGCAACCAATGCATTACGAGCGAGGCAAATTGAAATGGCGGCATTTTTATTATTGTTATTATTATTATACAATAATATCCATGGGCACTTGAAGTGATTTGATTAAGCGTGGTTGTTTTATTATACCACCATTAATAAGCGTAGACATTTAAAGTGATTCCATAAAGATAAATTTATGGCATTATAATTGCCCTGGCAGTGACTTTTAAGAATGTTGAAACAGGCGTAATACAATACAAGAATGCTTGATGACAAGAATAAAACATTCAGCCTATCTAGGATTACAATTTTTCCTTTTTTCTTGGTCCTAAAACCCCCAAGAGTGTCTTCTTCAACTGCTTTTCCTGGCAAGCTATTCCACACATTAACAATTGTGTAAAAAGATACTTGCAAATATCAGTGTCAATATATACCTTTTAACTACTGTTTAAACAACAGCGTATATGTTTTACAGACAGCTGCAGCTACCCATAGCTTTGAAGAAGTGCCGGTCCAGATCCAGGTACCTTGGAATCTTCCTTTCAATCACCAAAGGTAAGCTGAAGTCCACTATACGAGGCCTGGATATGACGTTCCGGTACGGTGACAACAGGGGCCTTGTTTATAAAATGTTCTGCATGAAGTGAACTGTGTTCTTGGCTATAAATATCTGTACAAAATGAGTATTGCACCTTATTGAACCTGTGTTTTGTAATTGTCCATGATATGCACTTTTGTACATCGCTTTGGATAAAAGCGTCTGCTAAATAAATGTAATGTAATGTAATGCTCTTCGATTTGAACTTAAGCGTAATCTTAAGATCATTTCCCAAGTTGTACTTACGCTTGATTTATAAAAATAACTGGCGCAAGTTCATCACACTAACCAAGAACCAAAACATGAAAAAGTATGAACCAAACATGAACAAACATGACCAAACAAGGTTCTTGTGTTGGTTTGAAGTGGCGTATCTGTGTTTTACACACCTGTGATATTTTAATTGCAAATTAATTTCAGTTTGACAGTTAAGGTGCTATATATTTACGCCATCTTGTTAAAGAAGCCAATAACAGCCATTTTCCTCTAAATAAGGTTGCATTTCAATGCTTCTTGCACTCTTCATGCCTAAATTTATTCTTTATTTATTTGTTTATTTATTTGCTTATTTCTCAGGGACAATACATATTGACAGTGTTAAAGTTTAAAACATGAAACAGAAGCATTGTACGTGGGTTTCTAGCCAAAGCTAATTTGCAACTCTTGTTCCTGGTTAGGCTTTTGAGTTTTAATATCAACATTATTTCATTGCAAATAATAAGATTAAAATTACATTCAGTGATAAACACGAAGAAGAAAATACAACAATTAAGTTATATTTACAACCTATACGTGCTAGAGGTGTAGAAAGTATACAGTCAGTAATTTCAGTAATTGTCAGTAATTGCAGGTCAGATTACATTTACGCCAGTGTTTTGTGTGTCATTAAAAACTTTGGGCTCTTTTTGTGTTTCAATTTCAGTTAGTAGAGCATTCCATACAAAATTATGGAATGCTCTACTAAGTGAAATTGAAACACAAACAGATGACTGACCAAACATTGTTATACGTTGTGGTGCTCTGAGGTTATAAATTAAATGCACAAACACAGCGCACTTCAGGGATTCACACTTAGCCCTCACACGTGCAGTGCCTCCAAACAACCAGCAGGTAATTCACTTAAACCTACTATAAACTTTACGTAAATATACACGTCAAAGTGGGATTCTATAAATGCTACTCATGGTTTTCTGCATAAGCCACTATTTAAGATACAGTTTGACCGTATGACCATTTTATAAATGAGGCCCCTGGTAACTGTGACTTGAGTTTTTGATTTCACACAGAGTGCTAGTTAGTCGCTAAATTATCCAGGCATGTTGGATTGTAAACAGACCCTATTTAAAGAAGGATGGGAGAGTGCTGCTTCAGGAAACGTTATAATCAGCAGAACCTCCATGTGCTTTCAGTCACTACCTCATATGTGAAGAAATTAAAACTCTTTCCTGTTTAGAGAAAAACCATGTGATTTGTTCAAATCAGTAAAACACTCCCTCTCATTTCAGGGTTCCTGAAGCCAAACTTTCATCCATCACTGACAACATTGCATTTGCTATTTTCAGACGCTGTTATCCAGAGTGAGGTACAATATTGGCTGCCCTGGTTATTTAAATTTTTTTCTGACCTTCTACGGATCTGCCTCCCACGGAGGGTGCTGAACTGTACATGCAGAGCGAATCCGTAACAAGCCATAAGAAGAGAGACAAAGCCATAGATATGTAACATAAAATAAAAGTCCATATCCTGAACTGATATAATTAAACTTAAACACAGGCATCACAGAATGGGTATTAAGGAATGGATGTTACACAGCGGGCATTGTTAATCTGCCAGGAGGCCTGTGTTGGCCATGGATTTTGTTTTTGTCAAAAGATTAAATTGTGTGCTGCGATATTTTCCTGCCTCACACTGTAGCCGCTTCCTGGTTTGTTTTTTTTATTAAAGCTTAAGTGATGTCTTCACTCAAGGCAAGAACAAATGTTATTAATCAATTAATTGCGGTTATAAAT
This sequence comes from Anguilla rostrata, assembly GCF_018555375.3. Lineage (NCBI taxonomy): Eukaryota > Metazoa > Chordata > Actinopteri > Anguilliformes > Anguillidae > Anguilla > Anguilla rostrata. The sequence goes on from NC_057944.1 coordinate 10,149,321, forward strand.
CAAATCAGCCAGCTCTTAATAAACCGCTTCCAGCAAAAGGGTGAAATAAGGAGAATATAAAGAGACAGAGAAAATGATGAACATTTCGGGTTAATCAATTAATTGTGGATGTTTTCCACAGCACTTGGGCCATTGCACGTTTTTGAGAGACAGGTGAGCTGCTTCCATTTGTTTGTTTTCTCCCAAGTTCACAGATCACATCCCTTGGCTAAGTCTCACTCTTTGGCCAAATGCATTATGTTAGACAAATTATTGATTACACCATTTTATCACAGCATCCTGGTGCCTGATAGACCACAGAGGATAGAAATTGTGTCTGAAAGCTCGGAACATTATACCTGAGGTCCCTTAACTACACCTGCCTTCCAGCGATGTACCTCTTTCCTTTTTACAGAACTCCAATAGCGCAGGTGCACCTGACATCCAGCCAGGCACTGACTGGCATGAGAAATACTGTGAAATATTTATGAATGCCAGAAATATTGCAATTAGTTGAGCTGAAGCACATGACTTCTCCACCCATTAACGAGGATCTCGAATTCTCCCTCTGCCTCAGAGCTGGAGAACCCCATTCCTGGAGGGCCTTGTTAATAACACTGAATACTGTTGTTGTCCTCCTGCCATCGCGTAATCAGCCAATTGGCTGATTGAACCAGGGTAATAAGTGTAAACATGAATCTGCATATGCACTAGCTCACCAGGAACAGGGTCCAGCATTCCAGCAGCACAAGCCCTCTGCTTGTACATAATGGGCTTAGTTTAAAAACACCCGTGGAGCATCCGGTCTCATTGTTCAGATAAGTAAATGCACGCTGTTGCTCTGTCAGAGTAGATTCTCCACTTTGTGGTCCCAAATGTGTTTTTAAAGTCTGAGGCTGATTTCTTTTTAAAAAAAGGTTTGCTGAGGTAAGTTCTACCACGGGCTGCTTTTCTGGCTGATGCTGTTTGAGCCTGCTTTGACAGATTATCAAAAGAAAAGAGGTCGAAGAAGGGACAAACTAAAAATGCCTCTGAAACATTCACTGCATCAGCACAAGCACTCGCCATATTTCTCGCCAAAAAAGCACAAACAGAAGAAAACAGGGCAAAAAAGGTCAGGCCAAACGTAACTTCAATTTGTTCGAGCTACCGCGCTGGTTCGCGGCACGCCGCGGCTAACTGACTGTGATTAATTCCACCCGACAGCGCAGGCAGGTGGTTAAAGGCAACAGACTGCTGCAGGTTCGATTTCAGGCTGGGACGCTATATTCATAATAGTACCTCTGAAAAAGGCACTGATTCTAAAAAGTAGTACATTGTAAACGTGTGCCTGTATACATCTATCCCTCCTATAAAATAATTAATATAATATAATGTGCTTTTAACAAGGGAATTCATTCATTAATTTATTAACCGCTTCAGTATCGATGACCTCTGTGAGTAAGTATTTCATACCCAATTAGAGATGCATAATTCTTTATTATGAATAATTGGCACCACATGGGCTGAAAAGATTTACTAATTTGGGATGTCATTGTCTGACCACTGGTCATGGAACCCCACTGATGATTCGAGAGAGTGTAGAGAACCATGGCTCTCCAACGAAACACGCGGTGCCAGCTGCTTCTTTTCACACCACAGACTCTCGCTAAGCTCACACAGAGTGGCCTCAGCAGGGGTCACTACTGAGCTATGAACGCGGACCCCGACATGACTGAACCGTCCCGTACCCTGGGCGGCGAATTTCGGCAATAGCACGTGACCCTGTCTCGTATTTGTATTTGGAAATTGACTCGGCAGGCTGCAGCTGCAGGTCAGAGGACTTCCTGTGTGTCACAGGCAGGCTGCAGCAGGGGGACAGAGGACTTCCTGTGTACCACAGGCAGGCTGCAGCCGCAGGGCAGAGGACTTCCTGCTGATCACAGGCAGGCTGCAGGAGGGGGACAGGTGAGACACTCTCACCACGTGAGCCCTACCTCTGCAGGAAAGTGCGCTCAGCCCCCCCAAGACCTATCTGGACACAGCTGGCAGCGGCAGCATCGAGATTTATTCACAGACCGCCATCTTTGACAGCAGTAACCTGCCGCATCCCACTCCAATCTATACCAGAGAGCAGTGTTAACCATTCAGCCTTCAAAAGCAGCACGATGGCGTTAAGGCACTAAAGGTGTCTTCTGCTGCTCTTACCTCGTGTCTTCAGTGCGTCTGGACTCTGAAAGGGAACAAAAAAAACAATTAAATTAGGAACAAATAGCTTCATTAACATTCTTGCACACTATTAAAAATGAGATTAAGCTCATGGTATACACAAGCAAAATTCCAAAATGGCAAAACGGTAAAGTTTTCTGCAGAAATGCCGGGCTATGTGATTCTTCTCTACAGTAGCAGAGATTGCTCAAACCACAGCTAAGCACAAGAGTATAGTGAATGTCCTATGTCCAGAACGTTTGCCTAGAAGAAACCCTGAATATGTGTGCTGTTGATAGAATCTTTTATGACAGTGGCATTCTGTTTCTTATGTTACCAGGGCAATAGAATTATGATACTGTGACATCATAACATCAAAATCAAATCAAAAACTATTTAAGTGTGGGATGTCCCATTATCCACCAGTGTTTGTGCTGGAGATCATCTGTATTGAGCTATTCTATTTTCTGCTTTTAATTGTGTCATTTCAATTGTGTAATTGATTTTTTTTTTCATCCTGATGGAGAACTGTTGGAAATTTTTAAGGAAACGTAGAAGGCCTGAAAGGT